>NW_027468685.1:12164468-12254468 GCF_046254945.1 Alosa pseudoharengus
GGTGCTGGTGTTATCTTAAGCTCTCTTTCTGGTCTCCCTTATTGATTTGTGTTTGCGTATGACACCTTTAACTCCGCCTCATGGCTAACTAGTATGAACTCTTCAGTGTTGTTGGGAATGGTGTATGTGTATGCTGTTCAAATCAGGCGAAATCAGGTTGGAATACCGTCTCGTAGGATTTTAGGGGCAGCCGTGGCCTACTGGTTAGCGCTTCGGACTTGTAACCGGAGGGTTGCCGGTCCGAACCCCGACCAGTAGGCACGGCTGAAGTGCCCTTGAGCAAGGCACCTAACCCCTCACTGCTCCCCGAGCGCCGCTGTTGTTGCAGGCAGCTCACTGCGCCGGGATTAGTGTGTGCTTCACCTCACTGTGCGTTCACTGTGTGCTGAGTGTGTTTCACTAATTCACGGATTGGGATAAATGCAGAGACCAAATTTCCCTCACGGGATCAAAAGAGTATATATACTTATACTCATACTTTATGAGACTGTAGCTGCTTATGAGACTGTAGGAGCACACTGTTATAAGTGAATGTATCAGGGAGGTCTATTGACTGGGGTGTAAGTGAGACATGTAAAGGAAAAGTGAAGGTGAAAAGTTGGTGCCGTGTGTTTAATTGTCTTGCCATCTCCTCCACCTGCCTGCAGTGACTGGTGCATCTCCAGACAGCTTTGGTGGGGACATCAGATTCCAGCCTATCGAGTGTCTATGCCACACGCCACTACCCAAGAGGTGGGCTGAGCTCATGTTTACAATCTCAGCATCCAGGGGGGGTATTCCAAGTATGTGGTTTAGTGACAAACCTGGTTAAGTTAAATCAGAGTAATTGGGAAACCTTCTACAACAAGAGCCCTATGGCATTGTTTTGTGAGGAGAATGAAGCCATACAGCTCTTCTATTAGGAGGCTTACCCCTTACTCTGAGTTAAAAGAAAATTCCGGTTTTTAGCACTTTAAGGCCCTTTTCTGGTTTGTTTTGGATGAACTAGAGTGGTGGACACCGAAATTTTGACGATTGGTCCTGTCTCGACTTTTCTGACTCGTTTTGAATCGCCTTTTCACTTCTCAGGGTGGCTGGCAATGGGCATACTGTAGTAGGCTACTCAAACATGTCCTAAAACAACCCTTAACGTTCCTTTTTAAAACTGTGCAACTCACCTAGTGGTTAGTGGTGTTCGTTGATGTTCCAAAACAAGTAGTGTAGCGAAATACAGTTTCTGTCGTCTTTTATTTGGCATTTTGTAAAATCCCATTGATTTCTGTCATTGCACGTTGATATTACTGCGCCACCGTCTATGCTTCAGGTTCAAATACGAATCATACATTGCGCCGATATATTTGCTTTTAATAGTCAACGAACTCCACTAACCACTCGGTGAGTTGCACAGTTTTGAAAACGAACGTTAAGGGTTGTTTTAGGGCATGTTTGAGTAGCCTACTACAGTATGCCCATTGCCAGCCACCCTGAGAAGTGAAAAGGCGATTCAAAACGAGTCAGAAAAGTCGAGACAGGACCAATCGTCAAAATTTCGGTGTCCACCACTCTAGTTCATCCAAAACAAACCAGAAAAGGGCCTTAAAGTGCTAAAAACCGGAATTTTCCTTTAACTTACCCAGGTTTGTTACTAAACCACGTACTTGGAATACCCCCCAGAATAAGAACAGTAAAACAATCATGCTTTCACAGCAAGAATCTAAAGTATGTTTTGTGTAACTGTCTATATCAGATAAAATTCTACTTTAGGTGTCACCATTTCACATCACATTAATTAATTTTGTGTTGTTTAACTGTATAGTGTTATAATGTTGTGAAGTATTGGGTTCGGATTATGTTTAGGGATGTAATGATGTTGATGAAATGTGAAGTGAAATGTGAGTTTGCTCAGTGTGTGTTTTCCTGCTGTGTGTTTACAGGAGGAGTTGTGGGTGTGGGGAAGGAGTGAAGCTGAGGCTCGTGAGCGTGCTGCGGCCAAGTTTGGAGTGGCACAGGATGGAATCTGCCTCACACGGGGTGAACTACCAAAACTCTCTCCACGAACATTCCTAAACAGTGCTCTCATAGAAGTACTCAGAATTGATAGAATCCTCTCGTGTTAAGTTAAGGACTAAAGTGGGTTACTAAAACAAAGTCCCCTGATGGCCTAGCCGATGTATGTTGAGAACGTTTCTGTGCTGAGATGTTCCTTCATGTGTCCCTCAGATGCTGATGTTCTGGACACCTGGTTCTCCTCTGCTCTCTTCCCCTTCGCCATGCTGGGCTGGCCTCAGCAGGTACTTAACAGCTACCACAGTCTGCCACCTGTGTCATGCCATGTTCTAATGTTCGAATCCTTATCCTAAAGTTTTACATAACAGTGTCATTAATTAGATATGCAGTCATTATTGGACTGTGCATCAATCTGAAGTAGTCACTTTTGGTTGTTGTTCCTCTGGCAAAGAAACAAGTGCAGTTCCTAAGTTCCTGAAACGATTCTTGAACAACAAAGTTCCTGTGTTTATAAATAAGCTTAATGAAAACTTGTGTGTGTATATATATATATTCTTACCTTGACTGTCACTCTGTCAGACCTCAGACTTGGAGCAGTTTTACCCCAACTCTATGCTGGAGACAGGAAGTGACCTCATCTTCTTCTGGGTGGCAAGGATGGTGATGCTGGGCACAGAACTGACTGGCCAGCTGCCTTTTAAACAAGTATGTGTGTGTGTGTGTGTGTCTGTCTGTCCATCTATATTTCCCTTTCTTTCTCTCTCTTACTACCTTCTTGAAATAAATGCAGAGACCAAATTTCCCTCATGGGATCAAAGAGTATATATACTTATAGTATAGTATATATACTCTTTTGATCCCGTGAGGGAAATTTGGTCTCTGCATTTATCCCAATCTGTGAATTAGTGAAACACACACAGCACACAGTGTACACACAGTGTAGCACACACTAATCCCGGCGCAGTGAGCTGCCTGCATCAACAGCGGCGCTCGGGGAGCAGTGAGGGGTTAGGTGCCTTGCTCAAGGGCACTTCAGCCGTGCCTACTGGTCAGGGTTCGAACCGGCAACCCTCCGGTTACAGGTCCGAAGTGCTAACCAGTAGGCCACGGCTGCCATATACTTATACTTTCTTGGCTCTCCCCTCAGGTGTTACTGCACTCGCTGGTGAGAGATAAGTATGGCAGGAAGATGAGCAAATCCTTGGGTAATGTTGTCGACCCGCTTGATGTCATACATGGAGTTTCACTGGAGGTGTGTAGCGCACACAGACACACACACACAAAGTCAGGCTTGGTTGTTTTTTTAAAGTAATATGATACCCTATGGGTTAGTATAAGATACTCCCATGACAGTGATTAATGTTGTATTACTTTTAACAGTCCTACCACTGACTTCCTCAGTTTGAAGACAATGGATTTTGTTTTTTCATTCTCAAATACAAATACTGGCAGCCACGTTGAGTCAGAGGCTATTTTGTGCTCATTAATTTGTACACTCACCTGTCTTTATGTTAATTTGTACTCCATTTGCTGATTATAAAATTGCTGTCAGCCCTTCTGCTCTCACACTATGAATGGAATGTTTCATTGTACAATTCAGCAATTAAAGTACATCAAACATGGGGTAATCAATTGCGGTGAAGAATTTGAGTGTGCTTGTGCCACGGACATGGATTGCCTCTTGCCCAAACAGAACTTAATTAGTTGTTTGACCAGATATAACAAGAGCCATAATTCACTCTCTCTCTCTCTCTGTCTCCTCCTTCACTCCACTCTCTTTCCCTCATCTACTCCTACTCCTCTCTCCGTTCATCTTTTACTGTTTTTCACTCAAACTTTTCACTCCGTTCTTTTTGTCCTCCATCCTTCTCTCCCAGCGGCTGCAGGAGAAGGTGAAGGAGGGCAACCTGGACCCCAGAGAGAGTGCTGTTGCCATGGAAGCGCAGGTCTGTCCGAGTGCCGTGTCAATGACGTGTCTGATGTGTGAAGTGTCTCATCACCTCTCTGATCTCTGTGTCTGTGTGTGTTTCAGAGGAAAGACTTCCCGCAGGGGATACCTGAGTGTGGCACTGATGCCCTGCGTTTCACTCTCTGCTCCTACAGAACCCAAGGTGAGTTTCTGGATTTCCACTGCTCACCTCAGTCCTCCAATTGTGGCTGCTACGCCCACTTGTAGGGTTGCCAAATTCCTCAACCCCAAATGAACCCCCCCCCCCCCATTCAATAAAATAAATAAATATATATATATATATTATTCAAATGGTAATAATGACAAAGTAATTTTGAAAAAATATACAATTCTTAAGAAATGCTACCGATTTGATGCTGTTTAACTCATTTAAAAATGGTGCACTGTCACTTTAAGAGCATTGTCTAGGCTACACGGTAGGCCTATTCAGATTATTTTGCCAGCTCCATTAAAATATAGCCTATGGCTAATCCACAAACTCTTACATTGTTTGTGCCACATTTATAGCACAATATTAACAATGATAAGTATACTATTAAGTTGGTAAACAACCTTCATTCCTTTGGAAATAGAAGTATGTAATGACATGATGCTAGCTAGATATTTTGTGGTTACAATTAAAAGTGAATTATGAACCTGGTAGCCACCTATCTGAGTGTAATGTGTTTCAATTGGCATATCATGTGCTTCATGTAAATGCTTAAGGAAACGGATTATTGAAGACTTTAAGACTCCATTACACAAAGGCAAAGACCACCACTCTTCATATTCTATCACAGTCCAAATCACAGTGCGTGCAGCCTATGTCACAAAGTGCCCTCTCACATTTTAGAAATGGTCAGTAATGGGAACCGGATAACTCCGCAATCTCCTCTAGTGTTTTTTTTGTTGTCCTCATGATTTCCTTTGAAAAGTTTTTTATATTAAAAAGGTGGAATCAATTATCAACAATGACAAGCCACCTGGAACCTGCTACCCTCTCTTCCTCTCGTTCACGTTCCCCCAAAAAAATGATGCATAATGTTCAAGTTAGAACTGCTGCATAATGGAGACTGGGAGAGGACCCAAAAAGTATCATCCTTATGTAAGATGCTGTTGCTGCATTTTGACATTGCAATCGTTCTAAGAAGACTGAAAGGCAGTTTGCAGTAAAGCTTCTCTGGCTAAATTGTGGTGCTCCCTCTGTCCCTTGGTGCCGTACGCACAGTGCGAGATGCGCATGGTGGTAGTGGCGGCACTGGGCACTTTGCTCTAGATGCGTTTACAGTAGCCTACTATTGGCCATTGACAACTTGACAAGGCCGATGAGCATTGGGATTTGATTTTTTTGGCCAGAGGGAAAATATTGCCATCTACAAGCCATGCCCCAACACAACTTACAATAGCAACTTAGCTTTCCCAAGAAGTCTCCCATCCAAGCACCCACACCTGCTTAGCTTCAGTAATTCAGCAGAGACAGTGTGTGTGTGTGTGTGTGTGTGTCCCTATCTCCCCATCTGCACACATTGGTGTATGAACACATCTGTTTTTGTGTGCTACTAGGTGAGGACATTAGCATGTCCATGTCCCAGGTGCTCAGCTGTAGGCATTTCTGCAATAAGATGTGGCAAACAGTACGCTTCACTCTGGGAGTCCTGCAAGACAGCAACGAGCCAGTCAAACCTCTGGACCAGGTATGCACAAAAAATGACAATAAGCATAAATTGAACATATTACTAGTCTCACAAGTCAAGAGCCAAAGATGACAGTGAGTATCAAAATGATCAAGAGGAGAAAGTGCTGTTTGTGTGGCTGTATCACTTGTCTCATTCCATCTCCCCGTTCTTTTGTGTGCCCCCCCCCCCCCCCCCAACCTCTGTAGCTATCTCCTATCTCTAGTATGGATCGTTGGATCTGCTCACGTCTGCTTAGCACAGTGCGGCAGTGTGAAGAGGGTTTCCATGGTTATGAACTGCACGCTGTCACCGCAGCCCTGCACTCGTTCTGGCTGCACAGCCTCTGTGATGTCTATCTGGTGAGACTCTCTTCCGCACTACTTTCTTGTTACAACTTTCATATTATTATTCCCTTTGTAATGCTGACTCTCTCTCTCTGTTCCCAACTCTCTTTTCCACTCTCTCTCTCTCAATGTTCCTATATCTCTCTTCCACTCTCTCTCTCTCTCACTGTTCTTATCTCTCTCATCCACTCTCTACAGGAGTGCATTAAGCCAGTGTTGAGCTCGCCAGCCACAGCCACAGAGGGTGACGAGAGCAGAGTGCATGCTGGGAATGTGACAGAGGTGGAGAGGTGTGCAGCACGCTCACTCCTCTATCACTGCATCTGCGTCTCTCTTACCCTCCTCAATCCCATCATGCCTTTCATCACAGAGGAGCTCTGGCAGAGGCTTCAGCCATACAGTCCCCTGGCCGACCACCATGCCACCAGTCTGTGTGTGCAGCCCTACCCACAGTCTTCTCAGCTGGTCAGAGAAAATATACTTAATACACACACACGCACTATTTTGAAAACTTTTCTCATCCCAAAATATATCTTGGTCCTCGTACATGATCTTCTGGATCAACACCCAGATACTAAATGTCTTCTTTCCTGACTGCTCTTGTTAATGGTTCACTGGTCTTGCCACACACACTTACACACACTCACTACTTTTTTTTGCATCTCCTTCCCATCAGGTCAACTGGGACTTCCCTCAAGAGGAAGCAGACTTCGAATTAGCACAGGAAGTCATCCGTGTGGCAAGGTCACTGAGAGCCCAGTGTCACATGACTAAAGAGAGGCCTCAGTGTAAGTCACATGGTCTTACTACTTGCTAAGGGCTGACCACATTTGTTGTTGTGTTAACTTGGGTGTGTTAACCCCTAGTGTTGCAAGACAATTTCTCACGTGGTTGCACTTGTTCCTACACATTTGCAGTCTTACATAATTGTGTGTGTGTGTATGTGTGTGTGCGTGTGTGTGTGTATTTCAGTATGGGTAGTATGTACTCCGGTTCAAGCTCAGACCTTGCAGTCGTTCTCTGCTGCTGTTGAGAGACTGGGCCGCGTCTCTGGCCTGCACTTTCATTGCCCACCTGAGGAGGGCGCCACTGCCCTACCCATATCCACTCCACCCCCTCCTGAAGGCTGTGCTGTGGGTGTGGTTAACCACACCTGCCAATTACATTTGGATGTACAGGTAACCTTTGAACATCCCCTCTGTCCTGTTCTCATGATCCATATATCACTTCATCTGTTTCTATATATGTCCCTTCTCTCTTTCTGTAAATATCCTCAGCGCTCTTTCTCATCTGACCTCTTTCTCTAAGCATCATGTTGCAGTTGACAGACAGGTGGCATCTCTGTTGGAACGTAGAAGCCGTGTACAGCCCAAGCTGGAGCAGTTGCTTGGTCGCGTCGTAACTCCAGGCTTTATGGAGAAAGTTCCTGAACGTGTGAGGCTGGACACAGAGCAGAGGGTGAGGCACTAGATAGATGGATCTGTGTGTGTGTGAGAGTGTGTGAATACAAAAGAAAAACTGCATGCAAGTTTGTGTTTGTTTGAAAGATGGCCGGACATTTTCTCAATAAACACATTTTCCACATTTGTTTTATAATGTGCCTCTAATTGGGTGCATTGTATTTTAAAAAAAGTGTTCATGTGATCAGTTTCTCCTTTTTTCTGTGTTGGAATGCAAATATTTAGATCTTAGCCTTGAAGCAGGAGCTAAAGAATATTGAGGAGCAACTTCAAGCATTGGAACAGATGAAGAAAAGCCAGTAATGGACTATTTGATGGGTGTTGCAGGGCCACAAGGGACGTGGATGTAAAATACAGAATGTTGGTGTGGAGCTGCTTTTGTAAATATATTTTGTCAAATAAAAAACATCTGATCTCTGTGTAGCCTATCTGTATCAGTATTAGATCCCAGGTTATGTTAGGTTATGATTTACCAGGGGGGTTCATGGAGTGCAGGTTTGTTTAATTTGAAGATGCTACTTGGAAACATTGGCAGGAATAAATGGAGCTGTATTATCAGTCGGTGTCAACTGGTGTATGTGTGAAACCTAAAGCAACATTACATTATACCTGTGTCCTGTGGTAGCACATGCGCCACCGCCTCACAACCGTTGCCAAGGGATACTCTGTTGCTAGGGAAAAGAAGAGGCGGGCATCAAGGGGCGGTGCCTGCTTAATGAGTCAATCCGGAAGTGGATCACTTTGGAGTGTGTCTGTGTTCGACTGTGTCAGATGAAAATTGCCGTCGACAAGCAGTCAAACCCTGACATTGTCACGCAGAAAATCTCCGGGAGTTTTTACCAGCGAGAACAGACACTTATGCCGTGCGTTTCTCCCGCCACATGTCGACACCTATAGGTCAGCAAAAGCTAGCTAAGGTAGCTAGCTAGCCACATAGCACCTATCTAAATGGCGGATCCCAGATAGAGTGAACCGAGTAGAGGAATGGAAGAGCGGGGCGGTGATCCAGGGCTGCAGACACCGGCGAAGAGGCTCTGATGAAGCGAAAGTAAAGGTGAGAGTGAAGACGGACGGACCGAGGCAGCCTGCCACTGCTTAGCCTTCCCGCTGCCTTCTAGCCATGAAAAGAGGTGAGAAATACCGTTGCTTTTTTGCCGTTGTTAGCAACGTGTATGTGCATTCAGGGTTCAAAGCATGACAAATGTTAGGTTAGCGTGAACACCGCAACTGCAGCCAAGCCAGTGAGTTGGTGTGTTTATTAGCTTTGGCTTACCTGATAACTTCTTACTGCTTCCACAAAAAGTTTAATATTTCATTTTCCGATGTACCGTGAGGCACTAAACCCCTAACGTTATGCACACACAAATGTGACTGTAACGTTAACTTGACAAGAATGCACCTCTTGTGTTTGCATGAGTTGGGCAGATGATCCAGAAGTGTTAACGTTAACTGTTAGCTCCGTTAGCCAGTCAGTTAGCTAAAACAGAGAGTCTGTTGGGAAGCCCCTACAATACCCCCCACGGCTTTCTCTATGTTCTCAGTCTCGCTCGACTTGATCTCGGTGACATTTATGTCATTCTTTATCGCCTTCGACTGCTTCGCTCCCAACGTCCCCTCACACAACGCCACGTCAGTCACTTAGCTGCAGCCTGCTTGTTAGCTAGCGTAAGGTAGATCACAAACTGCCCGCTGCCTGGGTACTACTTCTAGAGGTATAGGAAAACACGGAAACTTAGTGTTTTGTGCTGTAAGTAATTCAGCCAGCTGAGCACATATTTTGCTGGTGGCTGGTAAGTTGTTTTTGTTGAGTTGTAGCGTGCTACAGTATCACCTCATGTACTCACGAAGTTGTGCAAACTGCAGAGCTTCAGAAGTTTGCTGTGAAATGTACTGCACTTTGATCCTTTGTTACTGCTGGAATGACCTACCACACAGATACACGTTTCAGAGAGGGAGAGACGGAGGAGGGAAGGACACTTTTAGGTTTTCCTGCCCTGTAGTTGACCACAGCAACACTCTTTCCTCCTCTCCTACTCCTCTGTTCATTTAATGCTGACCAGCGGTGTTTGGGCGAAAGGGGGGAAACATGAAGGAGCAGGCGTTGTCCAGTTCAGGTAGTATGGATCAGTGATCCTGTTGTGTGTTTGGTTATTGTGTGATGTCTGGTGTTGAGCCCACATTCCGTCCTACCTTTTTTGAATATCCCAGACGCCCGATTGCGATCACATTTTAACCTATTATATATGGTTTGGATCAGGTAAAAAAAAAAAGCTGATACTCATGTGGCGGGTTGTTTAGACTTTAGATAAACAAATAAAGACGATTTGATGTGACTTTGAACTTGGCCTTATCTGAACTTGTAACTGACTTTGCTTTCCCCAAACCATTGTGTGCGTGTGTGTGTTCGTGTATGATGACCAACGCTATTTAAATTATTGTATTATTAAGTTATTGGTCAGTGTTTTCGAGCAAGTTTTAAGTAGATGAGCGAGCGTGTCTCATTTCTCCGAGCATGTGTTTTTGATGTAGCCTGATGTCGGTTATGTGTGAGAGACTGTTTTATGAGGATGTTTTCTTCAAGGTAATTATAGCCGTGTGCTGATAGCCACACACTTGGAACATGGTCAACATCCCTTCTTAGCTGTTACTCAACAAGTGTATTCATGGGTTTCATCAGGTTCCTTTCCACAGGTGTATTAATCAAGCACCATGCAGTCTGCATTGATAATTAAGGTGCTTGATTTTATACACCTGTGGAAAGGTACCTGATGAAACCCATGAATAGCATTGATGGACGTTTGCATTTGTTACTAGTGTAAACATAGACTGCCCTGTTAATAGTCTCGTCTGGTGTGTATGAGGAAGGGGCCCTTGTAGGTTATTGGATCGAGCTGCTAATAAAGGGCAATAGTGCATCAGTTTGGCTTGCTAACTGGATTGTACAGCTTTAGCGTGTCCGATGCATTCAGCAGATTAGTGTTGTTATTATTATCACCTTGAAGTGCCCCACACCTTGGCTGAAGCCTCTTTCAGCGGATTTGAGCATCCTGTCATCTGTTTACCCTCTGCTTCTTCTTCCCTTATTGTTTTTCTCTTTTCCTCCTGTTTCTCCGTGGGTCAGTGTGTCCTCCTGTTCTCCCTCTTGTTCTTTCCCCTGCTCTCAGCCTTCTTCATGTCTACTGGGCACATGTTTTTAAGACAGCGTACAGAATCGTTGACAGTTTCATGCTCTTGTCAATAACGGTGTCAGTGTTTTCTTACTACACACACACACACACACACACCACTGCCCGTCTTTCTTGTCATTTTGTTGTCAGGGGAACATCCAGATGGTTCACTTTCTGACAGACACGGATTGATGTTTAGTTTGAAGTTTACAGCTATTGTGATGACAGGACTGTCACGCTGGAGACAGACGAATGCTAATTGTTCTGTTAAAGTGACAGTGAGTTTACGTAATTCATAAAAGGCAAGCTTTCTCCTTGTCCAGAAAAGTAGGGGACACAGACACGGACAGTGAAATGTGCTGAATATCAAATCACTAACCACTCAAAGTAGAATCTCGGCCTTATGGAAAATGTTTTTAAAAATAAAACCCTTTTTGTTGTTTCTCGATGAGTTTTTATTTTATTTTGTTCTGTGTTGCTCTGTTGTAAGTCTTGGCAATCACTTGCCAAATGAATAAATGTCGGACAGACCCAAAGAGTGAGACACCCAAATGCCAGACAGGAGAGGTGAATTTTTCTCAGTGAGAGGTGGTGGATGACCTAATGGAGTATGGTTGGCTATTCCACCGCTTTAGCCAAAAGGAGCTGTTTTTAACATGATTCAGTCAGACAGAATCGTGTAAGTAGTCTCTCTGCTAAAGAATGTGCTGAGGTTGCATTTTCTCTACCCAGCTGTAGGGATGCCAGTGTGAAGCTCAGGCTCTCTAGACTCCATAGTGTGTGTGTGTGTGTGTCTCTATTGGGTGTGTTTCTTTCTGTTTCTGTTTATTTAGGCAGTGAAGCCAGTCATGATTAGGAGTTTGGTTTTAGGTTTGAATGTTATCAGACAAAATGCCCTGTGCCTCTGCTGCTGTGTGCCAGCTCCCCTTGAGTTAGCTGACACTGATGTGCCATGTCCTGTTTTTTGGCAAGAAGGAAAAGCGCCTACTTTGTAGCCTTTTATGAGTGTTGAAAGACCAACAGGAAGTCTGTTCGTTCCATGTTTCCTGTGGAGGAGTTCTAGATTGTTTCTGGCCTGTCAGCGATTTAAAGCATCTACGCTCCATAACTCCTGTTATCAGAAAGACTGACGTTGTAACTGAACAACAACCAGTGAACAGAACTACTGGATTAAGTTTGGCTGCAGTTAAAGTTAAATATTTGTTTTTACATCACAGAGCCAGAGCAGGTTGTCTGTTGTAGTTTTTTTTTTTTTTGGGAGTTGTCCAAATTGGTTGTCCAAAATTTGTTGTTTGTCACATGATTTAAGGCTTGGACGTTAAATGTGTATATATGTGTTCCATTTACAGCGTTTACTTAGCCAACAGTATGTTATGTTAGTTTTGTTTGTGAACTTATTGCAGTGTATGGGACCTTCGGTCCCGCAGGGAATCGAGAGAATGTTTTGCATTGACATGCACCACTGCCACTGTGGTCACTGCACCTTCTCATTATGTGCCCTTTTAATCTACCATGATGAAATGAAAGGCTTTACTGTTTAGTCTAGTCCTAACTGTCTCTCCATGTAGCCTAGCCTAGCTAATCTACCTCTCACCATTTCTATCAATCTTACTGTTTAGTCTAGTCCTAACTGTCTCTCCATGTAGCCTAGCCTAGCTAATCTACCTCTCACCATTTCTATCAATCTTACTGTTTAGTCTAGTCCTAACTGTCTCTCCATGTAGCCTAGCCTAGCTAATCTACCTCTCACCATTTCTATCAATCTTACTGTTTAGTCTAGTCCTAACTGTCTCTCCATGTAGCCTAGCCTAGCCAACCTACCTCTCACCATTTCTATCAATCTTACTGTTTAGTCCCACTATTTCAGCCCTGTCTAGTTCCTGGTGCACAGGATAGCCTATTCTATCAGGACAATATTTATTTCCACTATCTCTGGCTGGTACCTCCCCTCCCTGTCTCTCTATTTTGTCTGTTCTGTTTTATCTCTTGCTTTGTCTGGTCTGTCTTCGTCTCACTCAATGTCCTTAAGTTATTCCCTCTGTTAGAAACTTCACTTTGGCCCACATTTCTCTGTGGTTTGAGCTCCCATTGATCTACAGGGCTGTATGATGGTAGAAGTTTGGATTTTTGTTCTTGGTACTGTTGTTTGTGATTGGCTAGTCTGACATCTCTTCTTTTTTTTCTTTCTTTGTCCCCTCTTTCTCCCGCTCTCATGCAGTTTGTTCCTCCCTGCACTCCCTGATGTGGTGTCACTGGGCCATGTTGCGCAAGAGAGGATCGCTCATCCTGTGTGGAGCTTTCCTATTCGTCGCCTGGAATGCGTTGCTCCTCCTCTTCCTGTGGGGTCGTCCACCCATTGGTCGACTGGGTGAGGGAGGCGGCGCCGAACCAGGGGGCAGGGAGGAGTGGGGCATGGGAAAAGGCAAAGCGGGCGGGTCCAACCTGGCCGGAGAGGTGATCCGACTGGCCGAGGAGGTGGAGTCCGAGTTGGAGACCCAGAAGAAGCTCCTGAAGCAGATCCAGAGTCACCGATCGCTATGGGAACAGCAGAAGGAGAAGAAAGGGCCTGAGCAGCTCAAGCAGGACGAGAACCAGAGAGCACAGCCTCCCCAGGTGCCCCAGAAACCCAACAGCGCGGAGCACCAGAACCCCCAACCACACAAGCCAAATCAGCAAGTCACCAGCCCACAGCCCAAACACAAACCCAACGCAGAGGAAGAGAACAACGAACTTCCCGCGGAGAGCAAAGGGGGCCCCAGCGAGTCCAACCCCCAGCCGGTTATCCCCATCCTTGTCATCGCCTGTGACCGGGTGACCGTCAGGAGGAGTCTGGACAAGCTCATCCAGTACCGCCCCTCCCCCGCGCTCTACCCAATCATAGTCAGTCAGGACTGTGGTCACGCAGAAACGGCTCGTGTCATTGGCTCCTATGGTAGTCAGGTGATGCACATCAGTCAGCCCGACCTCTCGGACATTCCAGTGCGGCCGGAACACAGGAAGTTCCAGGGCTACTACAAGATTGCCCGCCATTACCACTGGGCCCTGAACCAGGTCTTCAGCAGGCTGGGCCATTCCACCGTGGTCATTGTGGAGGACGATTTGGAGGTGAGATCATTTATGGATTGTATTTTAATAGTTGTTGTATGTCACATGTTGATACAGGATCTCTAATTAAGTACACAGAATGGTTGGCTTCCTCAATCAACTTTCTGAAGGTCACACACATTAAATGGCCATTAAAGAACAGAGGTGAATTATGCTGCCTGCAACCTCCATGTATGTGGAACGAGTGCTACAGTGTTCTCTGGATACCAGGGATAAAAGCTTTGTGTGTGTCAGAGGAGACAGGCTTTCAAGCTCAGGTTGATGTGCGAGTGTTTGAAGACTCTCCAGTGAGGGGCTACCTCTGAGGGGCCTGTCACGGGCCTACGCCTACCCCCACAAGCATTGCAGCTCTCCGCACACGTCTTCAAAGTCCAGAGTTTGAGAGCTCCTTCAGTTCTGGCAGCTCATTGCGGAGGCTCCAGGGTTCAGTGGTGAGGGCCTGGACCATTCTGAGTTGGGAGTCTAGGAGAGTGAGACGTAGCAGCTTCTCTTTGACACATTTGATGTTTTTTGTCTGCACAGTCGGTAAAAATGAGCAGGTTTTTCAGTTGGCCAACTCACTAGTGTCCCGATTAGTTAAACAACCACTCTAGCATGGACAGGTTTGAGGTTAGTATCCAGTAATATAAACCCCATCTGAAGTGATGTGACAGTTGATGTGTAATTGTGTCTTTCAAACTTTGTTCTTGGCAATTGCATTTATTTCTAAAACAAGGACAATTCTTTTGAATGGTGTGTGTGTTAATTCGATTTTCTCCTCCTTCAACTATTCTCTAAACTCGTCTTTCAAAGCACCAAGATCCCACCCTCACATATACGCCAGGAAAGGAGCCACATTCCACTGACTCATGTGACTAGCATGAGACTTGATGTACATGCAAGTAGAACTAAGATCATCGTCTTTGTGCTTTTATAGCATAAATAAATGATTACGCAGTTATGAGAACTGAGCAGAAAACATGGAACTGTACTCAGCTGAAATTAGTCTTAATCAAACGCTGTGTGTTTTGATAGAGTCGAGTGTGACTCTTGACCTAGAGTCAAGTGTGTGTTGAGATTGAGAACTTGCACCTTCTCTGTCTCTTCGTGTTTAAGTGTGTGATTAGTGTTCTTTGGTAGATATCAGAGGTGTGGCCTTACAGAGAGTGTTTATACAAGTTGTGTGTCATTGCATTCTTTGTGGCCTGGACTCCTCTATTAAGAACCCCCATAGCCCCATTTGGCAGCCGTGGCCTACTGGTTAGCACTTCAGACCTGTAACCGGAGGGTTGCCGGTTCGAACCCCGACCAGTAGGCACGGCTGAAGTGCCCTTGAGCAAGGCACCTAACTCCTCACTGCTCCCCGAGCGCCGCTGTTGATGCAGGCAGCTCACTGCGCCGGGATTAGTGTGTGCTTCACCTCACTGTGTGTACACTGTGTGCTGTGTGTGTTTCACTAATTCATGGATTGGGGTAAATGCAATGACCAAATTTCCCTCACAGGATCAAAAGAGTATATATACTTATACTTATACTTATACATAGGTGCTAAGCTTCATTGTAGACAAGCCTTTTTCAAATGGATTGGGGCAATCAATCCGCTTAGCCTGCTGATTGGCTTGTCAAAAGTCTGGCGGGCAGAGCTCCTCTCGTCTTAGAGTTTCCATGCTAGCATCCCAGCTGAGATCTAGTGTGGCAGTGCCAAGTTGACAGAGGGCTAGCTCACAGCTCACTCTCATTTCACTCTGTTAGACTACACTCCTCTCTGACTTCTGCCCTCCCCTTGACCTCAGTGTGGAGTGTGTGTGTGTGAGTATTTGCATGAGTATGAGTGCATATGTTTATGCATGAGTGCATGATTAAGTGTGTGTGTGTGTGTGTGTGTGTGTGTGTGTGTGTGCGCTAAAGGGTCCCGAGGAGGGAGAGTTGTGACGGACGGTGTGGCGGATGAGTTTTTTTAATCCCCGCAGTTAATCCTGTGGACAGCTGTAATCTCAGCATGCTGCCCAGATTAGCACATTTAGACCATCAGATTAGCCGCGCTGGCACAGAAGGATCGAGAATGGAGACTCCACTGGAGTAAAGACCCTTAAGGCCACTCCCGATCCTGAATACGCACGCACCCACAAGAGCACCACCGTCAGTGGAATAGTGGAATATATTGTTGAACTCATTGACAAAATGAGAGACCCTCAGAAAAGAATTAAGTATATCTGGAGGTCAACTGTTAAAGTGACGCTGAAAGTTTTTGTTGCTCAGTTTTCATACTCCCTCATTTGCAGAAAGACCAGGAAGACCACGTAGGTTCCACCGACTCATACAAGGACATATAGTCCTTATGTCCAAGTCACAATGTTATGATTTCTACCTTCATTTTGTAGAAGAACACTTGAGCACAGAGGCTTAGAAAGAAGCTGTTTGTCAGCCGTTGTTTGTGAGGCTTCCAGCAAACAGTGCTCAGTACGGTGTGAAATGCCACAAGGGAATTGTGTCGTTAAACACCCCCTGAGAATTCTCGCCTGTGTGTCGTGAACTGTTGTGACCTCTTTTCCAACCCCTCACAGATTGGTTAATGATTTTGAACACTTTGATGCGCTCTCCAGGGTACAAGTCTTCACAGGGTCCCCCTCTATTCTTCTGTCCATTTCCCCTCCTTGTCCTCCTCTGACAGACTTTTTTCTTCTTCTTCTTCTCCCCCCTTCTCTCAAGGTGGCACCAGACTTCTTTGAGTACTTCCGTGCTCTCCACCCTGTCCTGCGCTCGGACCCGACCCTGTGGTGCATCTCCGCCTGGAATGACAACGGCCGGGATGGGTCTGTGGACCCCGGCCGGGCGGACCTGCTCTACCGGACAGACTTCTTCCCGGGCCTGGGCTGGATGCTCCTCAAGGAGATGTGGGACGAGCTGGAGCCCAAGTGGCCCAAGGCCTTCTGGGACGACTGGATGCGTCAGCCGGAGCAGCGGCGGGATCGCTCGTGCGTGCGGCCCGAGATCTCGCGCACCATCACGTTCGGCCGCAAGGGCGTGAGCCTGGGCCAGTTCTTTGACCAGTACCTGCGCTACATCAAGCTCAACACTGAATTTGTGCCTTTCACCAAACGGGACCTGTCCTACCTGGTCAGGGAGCGATACAACGAGAACTTTATAAAGGAGGTGTACGGCGCCCCCCAGGTGAAACTGGAGGAAGTGCACGGGGGCAGCCTAAAGGGGGCAGGCCCCTTCCGCGTGCAGTACTCCAGCCGGGACAGCTTCAAGGTGCTGGCGCGGAGCCTGGGCGTCATGGACGACCTCAAGTCGGGGGTCCCGCGGGCGGGCTACAGGGGCGTGGTCAGCTTCATGTCCCGCGGCCGCAGGATCTACCTAGCGCCCCCCGAAGGCTGGACTCACTACGACACGAGCTGGAGCTGAGGGGGGTGGGGGGTGGGGGGGTTAGGATAGAGATCTATGACGAAGGACATGTTGTCGATGGACCTCAGAGCAGAGAAGCGCCTCTCAAACCAAAGAGAACAGCAGTAGAGACTATTGGTGACTAATATAAGTGGTGTGATGAAGTATAACGTGTATGAAAAAGAGTAGAGGTGATGGGGCGAGGAGTATGTGCCAATAGGCAAATATCGGAGAATTGCCGATGCCTGAGGGCATTATTAAAAACCAGTGTGTCCTGATAGGAGACGAGATGAGGAGGTGTGTGTGTGAGCGAGAGAGAGAGGGAGAGAGAGAGTCACTTGTACCTCCTCAGGCTCTGTCTCTTCTGTAGGTCAAATCAGTTCTGGTGGAACAGCAGCTGTTTCTTCAGATGCTCTTGTCAGCGGTGGGGCCTCTTTTGCCTTTTGTGAAAAGGGGAGCACAGTTCTCCTGAGGCCCTCGACATGGACACACTGGGAAGACCCCCAGCTGGATTTGAGCAGTTTAGATCAAATAGTCAATATTATAAGTAAACTTATGATTATAAAATAATGATTATTGTTTATTTTGATTAATGTATTGGGGACAGAAAAATACTTTTTTTTTTTTTTTAAATATCAAACAAAAACAAAAAAAATCACCCAGGCCCTTTTGATAAAGGCTGCTCTGATTGGTGCAAGGAGGAGGCAGGCTCATCACCCTCATGCATCGTCTGTGACGTCATGCCGGTGTCAGTAAACCAGCTTCATGTCTAAACTGGCACTTGGTGAATTCCCATTACATTCAGAAAAAAAGCTAATAAATGTTGGTTTGTTGCAAAACCAATGGCTATTGTTACTCTACATTATTTTTTCAATCCACCGGATGATGATTACATGAGTTGTTGGTGTTGAGAGTTAAATGGTAATATAATTATATGTAATGTACTGAGATTTTGAGAGAAGTGTGATTGATTCAGAAGTCGCTCTGATGACATGTAAAACCACTGCCTGACATGTTTATAACTTTAATACATTGAGAATAAAATCCACTATTTTGATATTTGTCTAATGCTGATACTCCCAAGGTGTGTGTATCTTGTCTATGCCTTGCTCTTATGTCTCACAGAGGGAATGTGTTTTTTTAGCGTCTTAAATGTTTCATGCAGATTCAGGACAAAGCTTTCAGACATACTCTGAGGGGTTTAAAAACTGTCCCTTACCTCTTACATTCGTGACTTGATTTCCTGTTTATATCTCTGTCTTCCTGTCCCAGAAAGTCATGGTGCTGACTAATGCTGAATGAGTTCCTTTACTCACATCTGCACCACTAAAAATGTGCCTATATGGGCAGAGGTTTGTGATTTTGTGATGATTGGATAGATTCCAAACTCCAGTTATATGGCTTGTAACCTTAAGGTGTGAAACATCACATGCACGTGTGGAGGTAATGGGACAAGACCTAATGGATTAGGTATTTTATGATTTTTTGGTGTTGACACACGTCACAGTGCAGGCAGTGCAGATGGTATACATACTGACTGCTTCAGTGATACGGTAACATTTCACTGTTCTGAATCAACCAAGGTGGTCTACATGAATAGATGTATATTTTTTGGTTATCAGTTAACATAAAGTGTTTACAAAAGATTGTGTAGAACTCTAAATATAGACACACTAATATGGAAGAATAAAACTTTTTTTTGAGACCTGCTCAAAACCTTTGGACAGTACTGTGTCACCAAGAGTCAATCCTTTACAAGAAAACTCCACTCCATATTTTTATATAGTCCTGTAGGAACACAGCTGCCAGGCTGTTTTCATTAAAGCAGTGTCAACAGAGTGAGATTGCATCACACAATAAGTATTGCGAGACGTTTAGACAAAACAAACACTTTTTATTTGTGTCAAGCAAGTGACGCATGCCACAAGCTACAGGTACTACAAATTATATTATATCACCTGCCACCAGTGTCTACCACACGTACATAACTATTACATTTGGGAACATCTGAAAGTAATAGAAAGTAAAACTGGAAGGAAAAAAAACGGCAAAAATGCCACTCGGCTCATAACAAATTAATCCCATGATTAACGGAAGTAGCACATCATGGCTGAAGCACATCACTCAGAACTCATGGTTCAACAAAGGGAACCTAAAAGAAGCCTACGTCACTACAGCCAAAAACTCTGGGAAAACTGGTGGTTGGACCCTGCTTGGCCAGACTCTGGCTAACACTGAAGTCTGATCCTTTCAAATAGAGTTAGAATCTGGATAACAGTCAGGGCTCATGCCCCTCTGCGTACGTCTCCTGCCGTCCTCGCCACTTCACCGGCTCTGTTCAACTACAAGACAGAAAAGAGAGAGAGAGACAAAGCCATGTGTTTATTATTACTTCCATTTGATTGATTTTGCTTTTGAGAACCGTCAGCCCCATGGTTCGTGGGCTCAAGAGTAGAGGCATCATTAGCCTGAGTCCATGGCTCAAACGAGCTGCTGAGTGGATATCTCCTGAGTGGTACTTACTGTAGGTGGAGATGTCGATCTCTTCGGGCAGTTCACTGATGTTGACTTCAAAGCGGTCCTGCACATCGTTCAGGATGCGGGCGTCATTCTCGTCGGACACAAATGTGATGGCCAGACCCTTCGTCCCAAATCGGCCTGCGCGTGCCACCTAGGTCAGGCGAGATTGATTCATTAAAGCAGCGGGAAGGAGAGAGACAAACAAAGAGGAATATAAAAGGTTTAAAAACAGCACTCACAGATGCCAGGGATTAAAGTGAAAAAAAATCGTTTGACTGAACTTTTTTCAGGCCATAAGTCATACGTTGTTCATATCTACCTATAGAGATAGCACCCCTTTTGCGGTCGCGACCTATTGGTTTTTAATGTACAAAAAGATGCAAACAGCAAAGTAAAGGGAGTATTCGCCTTATTCACACAGCGGCCATTGTTTAAACCAAAACGAGGCTACAGGGTACACTTACTATATAATTAATGCCACCTACAGGTGAATGCATAGAACATAACAATCCTATGGTTTGTGTACCCTGTAGCCTCGTTTTAGCCGCCAATGGCCGCCATGTGAATAAGGCGAATTGAGAGTGTTCTTGATTGAGATTGAGTTTTCCTGATGAACAAAAATATATTTTAGTACCATCCCTGACCATTGCTGATTAGCCATTGCTGTTCTTTTCTACTGCAGCAATATTGTAGAAAGGCTTTAACACACTCTTATTTAATTACTTCAGGCCAAAAGTGTTTAAAGGGGAGATTTTTTTCTTGTTAATATGCAATTCAACACCAAGTAAAATCTATAAAATCAAGTTTGCAAGACTTCCCATTTCCTCATCAAAGTAACAAATCAGAACATTCTAGATATTGTTCATATTTCCATTTGTTGCCTCATCCGCATTTAATGAAAACATGGTAATTTTGAGTTTTACAGACAACTCAGTTTTCCAATGAGCAGCAATACTGTGTGTGCTCATGCAGGAGGTATGCGCATTTGTAACGACAATCTGGAGACGGCGCTTTTGTCTTCAGCAACAGATTGTATAAGGTTGACAAGAGGTTGCGATATGGTTAAGGACAGGTCGTGTTGCGCTATGAAAGAACATGCGTAGCCTACTTTCTAAACGTAAAAACGGTCAGCCATAGATAAACGTAGCCTACCTCTGTCGTGGTGGCTAGTTGCACCAGGTAGGGAAGATGTCCTGAAGTGCACGAACGTTAACCTTATGGCGGTCTTCTGATTGGTGGCGTGCTAAAACGTTTTCCGTTTGCCTTGCCAAATAGACGCACACAAATCATGACACTAATATGCGAGGTTCTGGTAGGCCCACTGGTTATGGTTTTGTGCTAGAAATTAATAATATTTTATAGCAAAGTTTTAAGTTGACTATTTTAATTGTATGGTTATTTTTTGTCAACATACACTCACAACCTATTGTCGTTAAAAGTGAGGCCTAAGCAAAATAGGCTACAAGGCTGTCTGTGCGTCACAAACACGACTGACCCCCTTACTCGACACGCTCAGTCAAAACCTTCCGTCGCAAATTGTGAAAAACATTGTTGTATGTCATAACAGACGGGATAATAAATTGCATAGGCTACGGTTTATATTGCGTCGCTTTACACATAATGTTAGTTGCATTGATTAAAAACTGTAACAATAATAGTAGCCTACATCGGGTGGCATAGCAGGCTATCTGTTCAAGTCATAGGTGACACCCAAAATGAATGACCTCCCCTGACAAGAGTTCGCGATAGTAAGTGTCTACATTGATGCACGGAAAGAACACAGCCTCCGAATTCGCACATAGAGCTCACAATATCATATCCAAAAAAGTTAAACGGATTGGCCAACCTCATCAGCTGTCTCGATTGTGTCACTATAATCCAACTTTTAGACCGTTATAGTCCTCCATACGTGTTCTTTTTTTTAAGCAAACGCCCGAGACAAGTGTGTAGCTACAACATACAAAGCGAAACTCATGGCTGACGTAGGCCGTATAGGACGTATCTTCTTGAGCGGTCACGGATTGAGACACAGAAAGTTCTCAAGAACACTATTAGGTCTTTAAACATTTACCTAATATTTGTAGTTGCCTTAAAAAAGGAAAAGCAAAGGTGACAGTCCCCCCCCCCCTCCTATTTTTTTCTCATCGGATCTGCATCGATCTCAAATATGACATTTCTAAAATCAAATTGACGGAAATCCGTCCTATGACGGAGAACTTTAATCCTTGCAGATGCACTTATTCTTACTGTACTCTAGCGTTTTTAAATTGTCCTAAAATTGTTGAGAATTGCTTTAAAACTTAAACTGTTTACCATGTTGTAAGTCGCTTTGGTTAAAAATGCATCAGCCAAATGTAATATAATGTAATGTAATGTAAAGATACAGCTGACAGAGGCAAAGCAAACAATGGGCTTCATATTTCATTCAGAATCCTTAAATGAACTACGCGCTGGTCGGTGAGAGGATGTTCACCCTATGCAAGTATGTGTCCGAGTCCTCTGGCATGTCATAGTTGAAGGCAATGTTGACCCTCTCGATGTCCATCCCTCGGCCAAACAGATTAGTGGCCACCAGGATCCGCCGTTGGAAGTCTTTAAACTGCTGGTAGCGGGACAGCCTGCAACAACCAACACTGTGTTAACCCATTATAGATAGATAGATAGATAGATAGATACTTTATTGATCCCCAAGGGGAAATTCAAGGTCTCAGTAGCATACAGAAATCACACACACATTCACTAACAGCACAAAAAGTAATTTCTGTTAAGTAGTTATGCCTGCTTTGCAGAACACACCCAGGCCTTTATCATACACTACAGGTTTGACTAGTGCTAAATGTCAAGACTACCTACTGCATGGTCTATGTTAATGCTTGCACCACAGGTTTTGTTAGTCCATCACATACCTCTCCTCCTGTGGCATTCCCCGGTGGATGGCAATAGCCGGGAAATTCTGCTCCACCAGCAGCTGAGCTAGAGCAATGCAACGTTGCACCGACTTCACAAAGATCACCACCTAACCCACCAGAAACACACATGTGTATGTACGTGTACACACACACACACACCCACACACACACACACCACAATCAGATGCAACACATCCAAACACGCACAAAGATTCACCCCACAAACACTCAGTTGCCATTATAACATGCATACAAAATGGCTTTCACTGGCCTTGAATCTACAGGGCTTAAAGGAAGGGACATTTCTATACCAGTAATTTTTCATTTAATTTTCAATTGTTACATGTAATAATCTTCTAAAAAATCTTAATAGTCCCGGGCCATGCCTGAATTCCGGCTGAGGACTTTAGACTATGGAGCTCAAGATAATATTAGGCACTTTAGGCCCCGGAATGTTCCATCTTAGACCACAAAGCTCCTCTAGGGCCAGTCCTGCTTCTGTCTCCATCACCCATGTGTTCTCCAGCCTCAAACGGTGCTGCTGCTGTACCTGGTTGAACTCGAGCACGTCAAGCAGGTCAAAGAGCTTCCTGTTCTTCTCGTTGTCCTTGAGCTTGACGTAGTACTGCTGCAGGCCGTGCAGTGTCAGCTTCGTCTCGTCATCCACAAAGACCTCCATGGGCTGGGCCGAGGGAGGGTCGGGGGTGGAGGGAGGAGAGGTGGAGGAGGAAGTGGAGGAGGGGAAAGAGGAGGAGAAGGTGGTTGCAGTTGAAGGGGTGTTGGTTGGTTGTGAAAAGTGAAGAGAGTGTGGGACAGTGTCAGGAGGGAGTGATAGAGAGAGAGAGAGAAAGAGAGAGAGAGAGGAGGAAGAAACGCAGCAGAGGAGGGAAGAGGCCAGGAGACGACAGGAAAGGGAAATGAAAAAGAAAGAGAGAGGGGATGGGAGTTAGACACACCCTCCCCTCCCATCCCATACACACACACACATACACTTCTATACATCTATGTACACACAAACACATGCTTCCATACACCCAAACACACACATACCTATTCATCCACATACACAGACACAAACACACACAACCATGCACCTATACATGCAGACAAACACACACTGCCATGCACCTTCACATGCAGACAGACACACACACACACACACACACACAGCCACTCACACTCTCATTGATGCATCTACTCTGAACTACTTCACAACTACAGATCTATCTGGGTGAGAGATGCAACCAACCACACCACTCTTGATATACACACACCCACTCTCTTATCTATTCTTCAAAGCACTTGATTTAGCAATGCATGAACAGGCTTTTAATGGTAAGTATATCTATAGTGAGTAGCACTAAAAATCACACCAATGTGTACTCTAGTGTGATATAAAGTGAATGTTTCCTGCCTAATTAGTGTAATTTCAGCAAATGAAAGGTTGTTAAAAGGCCCATCCACTGTCCATAACCAAGCAGCTCTGTCCATAGCATTGCTGAATAAGGCCAATGTCACTTACCTCAGGGACAACTATCCAAAACCATGTCTGCAGCCTGACCGAAAATCCTACAGGTCACTGATCTTGCACCCTCCACCTCAGACCCTGTCTACATGTCACTAGCCTGACCCCACAGCTCTAAACAGCAGCTGACTAGTCTCTGGTCTTTCTGTCACTCCAGTCTTCAGCTGAGCCGCCTCTAACCCTGAGATTCTGAGATCAGTGTGTCACTATAGACCCTTTCAACAAGATAAACAAAAACAATGCTTGAACGTTCTATTTTGTTCCCAATCTACTTCCTCTGCATTAAGATAACATATGGAATGTTAAAACGGAAGCCTTGTGGGAACAACTATGATGCTGATAATGGAACTCTCTTGAAAGGGTCTATATTGTGTCTGGGGACATCTGCTGGGGCACCCACCCACTGACTGTCTAGGCTTCTCACAGGGGCAAGTGGGCTTCCTTCACCCCTGGCTACCCCGACTACCTTTACTCACCCTCCTGACCTCCCAGCTCCTCACAGCCTAAGGGCTTCTTATGGATGGCCTTGGCTGGGCGGGGCCCGTTGATGTCTGGGAAACGTACATGGGAGGCCTCTGTGTGTGCTGTATGCTTCTGTATGTGGGTTGGGAAGTCAAGGTGTGCTTATGCAACCAAGATTGGTACTGATTGAGTTGACATTTTTGCTTAGCAGAGATTTAAATTGATATATTCGCTTGTATTCTATAACCGCTTCGTAACATTCGACAGAATTGTGTTGTTTTTATCCGTTTACAAGTTATTCGACAGGTTTGTTGTTCCTTTATCGCTTGCTTGACAGAAGATGTTACTTCCGTTCTCGCTGGACCGCGGTACTCTCCCTGTCTTACTCTGACCTTTCGTCCCTCCCGAAACGGTCTTCCGCTGCTCTTCTCCCCCTCATCTCTTTCTTTCCCTCTCACCCGCGCAATCTCTCATTTCGACATTTATCTCCCGTTGCGTTTGCATTCATGGCCCATTTTTTTTAATAACAGGTATGGTGGCATTGATGTTTCCTTGCAAACACACCACTTCCCTTTCTTTTCTCCAACCTGTTTGGTACGGCAGTCGACTCTACGCGGTTATAATACTCCGGATTTCTCATGTCGAACACTCAATGACACCCTGGGACGTTCTGGTGCTTTGTGATGCTACAGACTTCACAGAGCTCATGATGGTCACTGGCTATTTAGAACGGTTATCTCCCCATACTTCCTAGAGGGAGATTTTGATCGCTGTGTTGTCTATATGTTAGCACGATTTCTATCTGTCGAGTTAAGGGCAAGCTCTGCCCTCCTGCTTCCGAAGTGGGAAGACTCGGAGAATGAGATCCATCAGCAGGCTTTGGCTGCTTTGGTAACAATGACGTTTAGATTATTTTTGTTTTGGTCTGCCAAATGGTCAGGTTCTGCCAGGAACATTTGAACCATAAACCAACTGTGAACATGCGGGTTCAACTATCTAAACAGTGGCTGTGTTGTTGTTGAACGTTATGTAGAGATGGTCTTACTGCTTAGTTTAATTTGGACTGAGAGTGGCACACTCTATTGTGTGGCCATCGAAACGGGCGGGAGGCCAAAACTTGTGGCTCTGCAAACTGTGCAGCTAACCTCACGGACGAACGCTAAAGCCACTGGTGGATTCATTCACTGAGTATGCGTTTCTGTGATCTTTCAGTGAGGACACCGCTGTCACACTACACGATCAGCCAGGTGAGGGAACCCTGCCCCGTCTTGTGTTTGGGGTGGAGTTGGTCAGTGGGCATGACCACAGCAGACTGGATAGGCGGTGCGGAAGGAGGAGCTTAATTACATCTTGCATGAACTTCCTGCAGACAGGGCGGATCTCTTTGCTGAGGGTGGCGCTGAACATCATGACTTGCTTCTCGTGGGGAGTCATGCGGAAGATCTCCTGCACATCACGACGCATGTCTGGAGAGAGAAGAAGTTTCCTAAATCATTTCATTCTAAGTGCAAAAAATTACATCACTTCCTATTCAACCTGAGCTCCTAACCATTCATAAATTATGACTACAGTCTCTCATTTGTCATTCATTCATATCTAATAACTCTATAGTTCATTAAATCATTTATGAAAAGCATACAAGTTCTAAGCTAGTCCCGAGCCGAGATGCGAGCAAGTATGTGTGCTGGCAACGCTCGCCTTGACGTTAATGAGGAACGTGCCATTTTCACTAGTTAGGTTGTGTACTTCCTGCTAATTGAAACAACTAAGCGCGCGATCAACTCACCAAGCTGTTCTAGCATCTTGTCACACTCATCCAAAATGAAGTGCTTGATGTGGCGCAGGTTGAGGCTCTTGTTGCGGGAAAGGGCTAGGATGCGCCCTGGCGTCCCCACTACTACATGGGGACTCTCTCGCTTCAGAACCTCCTCGTCCTTCTTGATGGACAGACCCCCAAAGAACACAGCCACCTAGAGAACAGACCAGAGGAGAAGAGACAAAAGGTAAGACAAGACAGACTCAGGAGACAACACAAGTGAGGTACGACAAAGACCTCCCCTCATGGTCAGTTAACAGGAATTACTGGCATAGGATACAACCAAGAGAATAATGCTCCTTTTCTGTATGTGTCATTCTATGTCTCTGCATGTTTTAACAATGTCAGTGTGAAATTATCATCTCTTTTTTTCCACCCCTGTCCTCCCATCCCCATTTCCACCATCCCTTCTCTCCAGCATCCCCCTGAGAGGGTAATCTACTTATCTTATCTACTGTATGTTCTATTATTATTATTATTAATATTAGTATTATTATCATCATCATCCTCATCATCAATTATCATCTCTTGATTTCACTCTAGGCTAATGATGGAAAAGGACTGTTTCTAGGAGCTGCTCTTCAATACTGCAGGCATGGAAGAGCATGTGCATCATGTGTGCTACAGAATAACAGCTGTGGCTCACTGAATCATATAAGACAATACTTCTATCAGTACACTGCTAGTGTGCTCTGAGCGCTTACTTCCGTGGTGCCCACTTTTCGATGGTTAGTATTGTCCCAATATCTGCACTGTATACTTAAAACTAAGTATTTGAAGGGTGCAAGTAGGCGGTTTGAGACACAGCTAATGACACAGTGACAATGCCCTCTGCTGGCTGTACCTTGACAGTGGGCATGTACTTGGAGAAGCGCTCATACTCTTTGCTGATCTGGAAGGCCAACTCTCGTGTGTGACACATCACCAGCACTGACACCTGCAACAAATCAAAGCAGAAGAAAGTAATTAAAGTAACGTAAACAAAGCAAGCCTAGAAATCAACATGCTGACGTACAGAGAATCTGTAGTTGTTTCCAAATGTTGTTTCAGGAATATGACTGGAAGTACACCTGGTTATAGTTTAATAGGGTGGACAGAGGCAGACAGAAAGGTCATCACATGAAAACACTCGCACACCCACCTGACCAGTAACCGGCTCTAGCTGCTGCAGTGTGGCCAGTACAAATACGGCTGTCTTCCCCATACCGGACTTGGCCTGGCACAACACATCCATTCCCAAAATGGCCTGGGGAATACACTCATGCTGAACTGAGGACACAGAGAGAGGTGTAGAGACAGACAGAGACAGAAAAAGTGACAGAGGAATTAGAGTTAAAATTAGACTGACACTCCATGGACTGATTGCAATTAGGGCTGCACTCACGGTTCAGAACGGCTTACCTTCGGATGGGTGCTCAAAACCGCAGTCCACTATGGCCCTCAGCAGCTCTGGCTTCAGCAGAAAGTCCCTGAAGCCAGAGGAGTGGATGGACACATATGAACCCTTTACCGCCGCCTTCTGCATGGACATGGCGTCTCCCGTCCCTCCTCCCAACCCACCATCTCCGACGCCCCCTGCGGTATCCACTTCATCCTCCTCATAGTCCAAGAGCTCATTCTCCACATCGTTCTCAGCCATTACGACTGTGAACAAAACCAACGGGTTACATTTAAGATGCAAATCCAATGCAAAAAGACTCCAAGTTAACCTGTTCTGTGGAACTTTCCTATGTGAGCACGTCCACCTGCTAACCCACATTTAACATTACGACTTAATTTGGAATATAGGTCTAGTTCTCCATTACGAATGCACATGTTGTAACTGTATACCTCAACATTACACACAGCCATCATTCGGCTGTCAAGGGCTGTCCGAGACCGACACGATCAGTAGCTAGCACTAGCTAGCTAACCCCCATCGGCATCATACAGCTCACGTTAACGGCCATGCATAAAGGGAATGAAGACTCCATTTTCAATTCATGAAGACATTCTTTGCAAAATGAAATGGTCAAAATGAAACTACATTTATATGTATTATTAATATGTAGAAGAATTCACAGCCTAAACGGATGTATTACCTTCAAAATTTGCAGCAAATTGTGATGGTTGCTTTTCTCTTGGTGCGTCTATGTTTGCGTCATCAACACGCGTCCCTCTCCACTAAGGACCTCAGCATTTTGGGGGGGATAGTTTCAGCTGCCGTCTGTCTGTGTCTTCCACGTGAAAAACGGAAAATTAAAGAGTCTCTGAAAACAAACATAAGGAACAACAGTGGTGAGGACTGACTTGTATGTGATGCATAACTTTTATTAAAGTTAAATTTTGTCCAATGTAGGCTTATGTAGTCTATCTAATACGGAATCTGTAGTTTTGTCAGATTAGGGTAAATATCAACGTCTCTGATAAAACGAGTAAGGAGCTCTTTCGCTTACCTGCCATTAACGTACACATTTCAAATGACTAGTTTTTTCTGTTGCAGAAATGTCTTGTTTTGGCGGAGATCCAAACTTTTGCCCAGAATGTGGAAATGTGCTCCCTTTACCAGGAGCACCAGATACCATTACATGTCCCCGCTGTGCCTTTATTATCCCTGTTCGGGGTGAGTGGTGATGGATGGATGGATGGATGGATGTGTATGTGTGTGTGTGTGTGTGTGTGTGTCCGTCCGTGTCCGTGTGTGTCCGTCCGTCTGTCTGTCTGTCTGTCTGTGTTTTAGCAGCGTTTTGAAGATTTATCCTGAAACACTTAAGAATCGAGATGGCATCAGTCCTTAATGAGTTCCTGAAGCTGTCATATAACTTCTCTTTCAGAAATAGCAAATCAAGTCATAACATCGTCTGTAGTGTTCAACCCATTAGAACCGATGGTCAGCACTGGAGAGAGTGAGGAAGATTCTGAGCTAAAAGGCCCTGTGGTAAGCATGACAACTACCATATTTATGATGATATATGACAACTAGCATATTCTTATATGACTGTAAGGCCAAATTACTTATCAACACTTGATAGTAATGTAAGGGTCATTCCATATCAGCTCAAACAGCCTTGACACCATGGTCTCAGATTTTTGCTTATTTCTCCAATCAACCCTCTTTTTTATGTCTTATCATATGAAACTTTGACCCTGAGACATGCCTATTGAATTATGGATAGACATAATCACTGGTACCCCCTTATGTTACCCAGTATGTTGACAATTGACAAAATGGGAAATTCCTTCATTGCATTACTACTTTAAAGGCGCATCTCCCCACGACTGCTAGCTCCCCATTTCGTGATTACACTGTAAAAAACCTGGTCTCTGTAGGCAGCCCGGACTCTGAAAACTGGAAACAAACAAAGTGCAGACAGCCTGCCCCCAAACAAAAATGAAACTCTGTGTGGAATTTCTCTGGGAATACTTTTAGTCTAATACTTTAGTTTATTAGTTTATTTGTCAGGGGCCATGCACAGTTCAAGCCCTGTACCAGAGTATAGACCATACTATCAACAATACACACAATACTATCAAAACAGATAGAGTCTTAACAGCACACAAGCATTACATAACATATAAACCAGTATACAAAAATATATAGATTCCATGTTATAGAAAGATCAATGATCACATAGTTGTTTCGCCCTCAGCCAAGTCTTTAATGACATTTCAAAACTACTGAGACTTACACAATATGAATCTAATAATGTTCTAATATGAAGTGGAATTATGTTCCACTTTTCTACTGTTGTAAATTAAAAATCTGATTGACCAAATGTAGTCTTCCTAAATTGACTGTTAACAGTCACCTCTTACAGAAACCCTGGAGACCCTTACATTATCTCTGAAAAATGACACACATTGCTCGAGTGATGGTGGTGGGAGATCGCAAGATCATGGGTCAATTTTTTAACAAAAAGAAGGGGAGCTTGTGTGCGAATATTCCTTCCTATTTTTTACGATATTACTTTTTTTTATCCAGCACCCACTTTTGGATGTGCGCTCGTTACATTTGTTTAGATTTGGGATAATGATATTTTTACATTGGATACTTCTGGTAGATTTAGGACAAACATGCAAGGATGAATGGGGTCAAAAGTACATCTGAAAATTCAAAAGTATGGTTCCTTACAAGAAAATTACTGTATAAAACTCATTGACAAATAGTAAGTCGTTCCAGAGTAATCCGATTTTGAATTTGCAGCAAATTTCAACATGCATGTTTAAGTTTCACAATGTGTTTAATTTTTTCTACATGATTTTATAACAGGCCAAATACAAAATAAATGTTACAAATATCGCCTAGATGTCGGTAAATATTAAAATCAGAGGATATACAGCTGACTAAGAGTTTGTGAAAGTAGCCTTAATGATCACAAAATGCTAAGCATGCATCTAGGCTATTTGAGTTTTTTTAAAGCAGAGCTGTGCTTAGTAAGTATAAGTATATATACTGTACTCTTTTGATCCCGTGAGGGAAATTTGGTCTTTGTATTTATCCTAATCTTTAAATTAGTGAAACACACTCAGCACACAGTTAAAGCAACACCAAAGAGTTTTTGTACCTTAAAATATTGTTTCCAAAATCGTTTCAGTGGTTCATCAACTTGTAACAGAGTGAACGGCACTTCTGCATTCTCTTCGCGACCCTCTATCGGCTATAACTGCACTATGCAAGTTTGCCAGATCGGGTAGCGGATCTGTAGTTCGATGGAATGAGACATAAGAAACTACAAGCTTTTACTTGCTTCTGATGTCGCAATACATCATACTTTCATAAATCATGCAACCTACTCTATCTTGTCTGTAAACCTCGTTATTTCCAAAGCCAGTGCTGGATAAACAAATATCGTGCGTGCGACAGGAAAAGTGCTTTGGTGTTGCTTTAACACACAGTGAGGTGAAGCACACACTAATCCCGGCGCAGTGAGCTGCCTGCAACAACAGCGGAGCTCGGGGAGCAGTGAGGGGTTAGGTGCCTTGCTCAAGGGCACTTCAGCCATGCCTACTGGTCGGCTGCCCCTAAATTGCTTAAATTGTTCAATACATGATTTCATAACAGGCCAAATATAAAATAAATGTTAAATATAGCCTAGATATCTGTAAATATTAGATGATCAGATGATTTACAGTTCTTTGTAATATGTCATGTTTCATGTTTTTGTAATGTTTCAAGTAGTGATGCAGGTCTACTGCTGTGAATAGGCTAAATACAACTTCAATCATTTTTATAGCCTACTACTGTATAGTTAACTTTGGCCTTGGTGCCCTGACATGTGTCCTTTGTGCCCCCCACTAAATATGCCCAACTGAAGTGTCCTTGCCCCTAAAATGGTGAAATTCCAAGCCTGCTTGACTCCCTTTTCCTTTCGATCCCAGATTGACAGACGGTGTTCCAGATGTAACAAAGAAGGAATGGTTTACCACACACGTCAAATGAGGTCAGCTGATGAAGGGCAGACGGTCTTCTTCACTTGTATACATTGCAGGTAAATCCCATTTTGCAGCTTTTGTATACATTGAGATTACACATCTCTAAGCAAATCTCACTTTACCATGGATGTACTTAATTAACCCAATGTTCTATGATTTTATTACAGATATCAGGAGAAGGAAGACTCTTAATGGAATAGAATATCTTGTGTGATTTGTACGAATATTTTTTTAAATATATATATCCATACAATGTGTAATCCAGTTCAGCACATTTGCTCTACTGATGTAAATGATAATGCTGGTAAAACAAGTCATTATAATAATGATGGATTCAGCAATAAACTAAATATTGTATTACCCCTCATTGTTGTTGTTGTTGCACCTCATGTCCATATAAATTATGGTGTCTCACGGATTAAAACAAACTGGTCAACGTAAAGTTAAGAATGCCCATAGAAACGTGCAGACTGTACCGAATGCCTACATTTACCGAGAGCTCTGCTTGTTTGAACCAATCGCATAGCAGTCTTTTGTCACATGATTATCCAACATGGCTTCCTGAGTTCATTGTCGACTGGAACTGAAAATTGGGGTGGTTGTTTTTTATAATTCTGACCTACGCAATTACAAGGTAAAACGTAACTTTTAGTCTTATAGGTGCTGTTCATATTGGCATACACGTTCACTTATGAATTAGATATATTAAAGCGTTTGTAATGTTAAATGAGTGTTACACTCCCATCTGCTAACGTGAACGTCACGTTACACTAGCATTGACTTTAGCTTACTTTGTCGTAAACCAACAGTTTTTATGAAGAATCTTAACAACAGTTTTGCTTGGTGATATCTCAGAAGTGTTCCTGAATCCTCCTGGCTACTGAAAATAAACTTGGTTGAATCCTTTGTTTTCTGGTTGTAGATGAAGTTGCGCGTACAACTACAGTGTAAAAACCTTCATGAATACTTAAAAGAACTGAGTCCAGATGTACTGGACCGACTGTACAACCACCCTGCGACCTGTCTGGCTGTCTACAGGTAGAGTTGCATGCAAGCAGAGCAGAACGAGGACCCACATGCCAGCAGGACTATCTGAATACTGTACAAGTGCCTTGATTTGTATTGCTCCTTAGCTCAGCTGAGTTGCCTGAAACTGATGGCGTAGCTGCTAATGGAGATGCAGCTGGCTCAGAAGTGCCTTATAGTGCCTAGAAGTCTGGCATAAGCCATATTACATTACATTACATTTGGCTGACTCTAACCCAAAGCGACTTTCAACAAGGGAAACAATCAAGGTAGAGTGTAATAAGGACAAGTTATTGCAGCAGTGAGTGCTACTTCCATAGAGTCAAGTGTCAGTTCTAGTGAGGTGGTAAGTGCTAGAATTAGCAAGTCTAGTTGTAGGTAGTGCTGAGAGTGCTAATTATCCAGAATCCATCCTCTTACACTGTCAGGTGTTTGAATGTTAACTGTTATTATTACTCTCATTGCTATCGACTCATCTGTGATGAATAGGTTTCAATTCATATTGACACATTTAATGTTACAGTGGAGACATGCAGTAACTTAAAATGTAGTGGCTGCTTATTGTGTACAGGGAGCTGCCTGCACTGGCGAAAAACTATGTGATGCGCATGCTCTTCTTGGATCAGCCCCTACCCCAGGCTGCGGTTGCATTGTGGGTCAAGAAAGATAGTCAGAAGTGAGTATATTTGTTCATTTATGCAAATTTTGTCTGTAGATATCTTTTGTGTGATCTGAAGAACAACTCTAGTGTCCAGGACTCTGTCTCATGTGGCCAGGAATTATATTCATGTATTTGTTATTTTTAATTCCCTACACTACAGCAATACATATAGTATTAGTGTATTTCTCTCTGTGATCATGACCAATGTATGTGGAGATATGTGAGCTCAGTATACTCTCTTGGGTGTAGACATGGTAACAATGTGGAATGCTCTTTGATCTGTGTTTTGTGTCTGTGTTGTCAGGGATCATGATGAATGTGTGTCTGTGTTGTCGGGGCTACGTCTCTGGCACACTCAACATCTTCAGGGTGGTCTTCAAGGCAATGTGCTGAACCCAGTTTTTAAGGACAACCTGCGCATTGCGCTCCTGGGAGGGTGAGTGGCATTGTCTCACACACACACACACGGGATACACTTTCTGTATGTCATATGTAACCTCTTGAACGAAGATGCTTAGTGACTCATTTGTGAGACTTGTGAGTCATCGGTCCGTGATTCATATTAAATAAAGTAAAGGCAAAGCAACGACAGATGTAAAGATTTATTCATAGATAATAATTCTTCCGCTAAGAAATATATTTCCTCTATCTGAATGGTTGCCAAGCAACGTCGAGACGCAGCTACTTTAACTTTTGTATCAAGTTATGGTAGAGCAGTAATATAGAACGGAATGCGGTCAAGGTGTATGTTTGTGCTGGATTTTACAACGACATCGAACGCCAATCCAAATCAAGGACCGGAACTATCAGTTTTAGAAACTGTGAGAGGGAACAGCATTAGCCTAGTACGGCTCCATGCCCACCAAGTTTCATGAGCCCCGGTGTTTTAGTGTCCCGGGAATTGTAGGGGAAAATTTGAGGGAAAAAAAACAATTAAAATTGAAATAATAGATGACAAACAATATCACTGATCACAGTAACTCTTCTATCTTCAATGTATTTACTGTGTTTATTTGTATTTACATAATATACACTACACAGTCATTTAAGTCAGAGGACTAAGCATTTCACTTCATACTATGCTTTATATAATTGTATGTGACAAATAAGTAACATGAACTTATGAGCTCATATAAAGTCACCCTCCCTCCCTCACAAAATAACTGGGGCACACCTACCAGACTACCAATAAATAATGACAAAACACATTGAATAAATAAGAATAAATACTCTCAGTATAGGTATATACTGGTAAATACAAATAGATAGATAGATACTTTATTCATCCCGAGGGAAATTTTAGGCACCCAATATCTTAGACAACCATAACACAACATACACACATGTATCTCACATACATAAACAGCGCTCACTGAAATTTAAAGAGTTAACAATTTGTGAAGTGATTACAAAGGTCTGGTATGGACTGACTTTGTGATGCAATGACCATAATAAGGTGCTGTGGTAGAGTGTGTGCAATGGTGGTAGTGCAAAAGTAAACAGTGCAGGGATTGACCAGTACAATAGCTTTGCTTATTATTAAATATTAAATATGACAAACAAGAAAGAAATAATATACTTTAAGAACAATATATAACAGGGAATAAGTTAAATACATAAATAAACCGTATCATTTAAATAAATAAATAAATAGCAATAGTAGAAAATCAATCTAAAACTCAAAATAACATTCATTATCAGGTGTTATTATACGGCTCTTCACAATGCAGGTAGAACGCTCCATTCACTTGAATGGGATTTCCCAAAGTTCTACCCGTCATTATTTTCGCCTAAGAACCTCTAAATAATGACCGCTGTCAATGGCAACAGATCTCATTCAAAAGTGAAGGCAGACGGTTGATCAGCTGTGTTCTAAAGAACGTTTGATTCAAGTTCAGCGTGTTTTTGCGAACTATTTGTTTCTCAGCAAAAGCCAAAACGAAACGGTAGCAAATAAATGTAAAGAGACCTATCGTGGAGTTTATTTTTTCGTTTTGGCAAGTAGCTGTATAATAAGCGGGATAATGTATAGAACGCCGGTCATTATTGGGAAAATAAGTCCCTTCAGGGTGAAGCAAGACCCCTCTGCTGCGACGTCAGGGTCCGGTTTGCCCTGTCGGGACATATTTTCCCAATAATGACCGGCGTTCTATACATTATCCCTTTCAAAATGAGCTCTACAGTGTACCTTCTTTATGTAAGAATATTTACTGTAAGGACCCAGCATACTTGTTTCGGTTCATTCATGTTTCAGTTCCATGTCCTATCTCAGTAAATGCTGCACTGATACAGTGAATTGAGATGTGAAATAAATTAAATTGTAGATGATATACATACGGTACGTAATGTATACGTATATGGTATATATGCGTATACGTAGATGGTCCATAATTGGGACAATAAAGCACAGAACACACAGACATACTCACACACATGTGCCTCAGAGAGCAAACACTCCAAAGTAGGTATTCCCAGTGTCACTCTTCACGTGGCGCAGTTCTCTGTCTGGCCCTGTGTGGGTGCTCAACTGATCGCCCTCCTCCAGGAAGAAAGCAGCTCCCACATTAATGGCGTCATACCAGCGCTCCCCATTGTCCTCCTGGGCCGGTATGCGCTCGCAACTTGAGTGCAGAGTATTCAGCAGCCACCTCTCTGTCCCGTGAGCCGGCGACTTGCACTTGACCCTGTGGCTCAGGTGGACCATTTGGGCCAGCTTCTGTGATGGGGTGTGGCATTTGATGTTGAAGGACACCTGGCTGTAGATGAAGTACAGACCCTTCTTGGGGATGACAATCTCGTTGTTGACCAGTTTCAGTCCCTCCTTGTGAAAAACCGAGTCACTGTCTTTCCATTCCACAGTATTTTTCAGAGAATGATTGTACTCTCCTGCAAGAGGAAGAGAGAAAGGGTATAAGAATTAGGATGTTTGTCTTTCTTCACTTAACGACATTCCAGCAACACCTGTTGTGCTGTAAACCAAAGATTCTAGAGCGGTAGCGGAGCATAGCGCTCTAGAATCTTTGCTGTAAACCATCTAGCTAAGGCTAGTCCTACTGAATTTGTAGTAGTAAGTCGCAAGAATAGTGGTTTTAATACTGTCAGAATTAATACAGTCCGAATTTCATTTTAAACCAGAAGTGTTGCCTGGATGCACTGAAAAGTAATCAAACACACCACCCATCATTCAGGGACTTTCCTACACACTGCTCAAGCACTAACCTTCCAGATGGATGGCCATTTGGTGTTTTCCTGTGTTTATTTTTGGGACTTGTCTCAAAGTGTGTTTCAGAGCTGTTGAGGAGATAGAGGGAGACGTTTTAGGGACAGGAACCGGGAGTCAATGAAAAACACCATGGCAGCCTACAAATTAGGTCAGAAGACGACCAGTGAGAAACAAAACTCACCTTTGCTTCTATCAATGATGTCCCATTTCTGATTTAATGACAACAAAGAAAGAGATTCATTTTTAAAACACCACACATTTTTTGGGAAACACTAATATGAAAGTTTGAAAAAGAAAAACCTAGTATATTGTATAATATTCTACTATATAACACCCATTTCCTCATATATGACATTATTTCGTTACAGTCTATATCAGAAAGAGAGACCAACACCTCATGCATGGCAGTTTTTTACCCTAAATGTTTTGCTCACTGGAAAACACTTAAATATATGTAAAAACTAGAATATATATTGTATCATTCTATTCTACATCATTGTGTCATCACACGTCTTCATAGATAGATACATAGATAGATACTTTATTGATCCCCAGGGGAAATTCATGCTCTCAGGCATGTGTGTTTGTATGTTGGGAGGCTCACCTGGTTGTGGATTGTGAAGAAGATAGCAGAAGCAGCGCACAGTCCTATGGCCAGTAGAGCCAAACCAATCTTCCAGCCCCCTGAGAGCCGTGAGGCACCCATCTTCGTCTGCTCCTCCATGGCTTCAACTCCCGGCTGCCCAATTTCCAGATCAGTGCTCTTCCAGTCCTGTGTCATTCTTTCACCGCTGTAGTTTCTTAGCTGGAGCTTGTCTATTGATGGTTTGATTGTCAAGAGTAGTTCTGCCTGTGGTATGTCCGTGTGTTTTTATCTAGAGGTTTTAGGGGAAGGGAAACTCCAGTGATGTCACTACAGAGTGAGTGAGTGAGTGTTTGTGTGTGTGTGTGTGTCTGTGTGTACGTATGTGTGGGGGGGTGTTAGGTGTTGCTTCAGGATGTGCCATGAACTTTTCACATTTCACAAAGCCCATGTGTGCAAGGCAATGTAATGTATTAGATACAAACTAATGTTCCACTGCTTAGTGCCTACTAGCTATGTTAAATCACCTTGCCACTGCATTAACGAGCAAAATATTAGTAAACTGTTAGTAATCCGTGTTGGTAGAGTGGTTGCTTCATTTATTTGAAAATGAGACTGCAGATGTGCAGGGTTGGGATGGGATGGCTCTGTGTAATGGCGCTTCATTGGACTAATGTTACCAACACAACAAGGTTGCTCATCCATATCGGATGTTCATGATTTGTGGCTGTCGGAGGGAGTGGGGAGATGGCAAACATTTCTTAAGAGCATTTAAGGAAAATTCTGGCCATTTTTCAGAACTTGAAAAATGTTCAGTATAAATTTCAGTACTTTCGGTATTGAAAAAACAACCCCTCAAGGCATGAATTTAAATATCTTAGACTTCTGTGAATCAGTGCCTTGTGAATTTTTTTCAGCTCTACCTCCAAGCAATAGAGCAGGAATAGGAAAAAGGAGAATGTAACAGCAGAAAAACTATTAAATCAGTATCAGTAACAACTAATAAAAAAAATCAGTAATTATATTGGTAGTGGTTACACAACAAATTAAGGATGTGGACTACGTCAGAACAAGAACGTCAAGAGAAAGAGTGACTAAGAAGTCACTGTGACTAAAACAATATATGAGATTAACCTGGATAATAATGGGATTGTGTTGCAACTGAGGGTTGGGCATAGGGATATTCCACTAGGGGTATTGTATTGTATTTTCTACCGTATAGTGCCGTATTGTACCTGTTACTGGAATGTTACAGCCCTTTGAATAAAATTCACTTTTATCCACTTGATTGAAATCTTTTAGCATTTGATCAAGCCTTAATCAATTTTTTTGGCTCTTAAGACTATGCTGGTGTGACTTATTTCATGGTATTTTTGGCAGTAATGATATATCATGATATAGTTTTGCCTTTACAGTCAAACTTTACTTCATTTTTATTGAAAAAGTATATAATAAAGCCTTACTTTCACATTGGTTTTACCCCTTATATAAAAAATAAGGATTAAGATTAATGGAAGCACAATTATAAGAAGTTATCTGTCTGAACATTTGATTATTTATATTGCAGTCGTTACAAAAATAACTTGGTGAGACTTGACTCACAGGAAGACAAGATAATTAAGTTCTATTGAAACACTGTCATTGTCTACCTCATCCTAACCTGATCTGTGAGTCAGCAGTTGTCGCATCTTTCGCAACTGGGGTGGTAACTTTGGGCGGTGGTGGCGTGTATTGCGGTATATAGACATGGTGAGAATTCACCATGCATTATTTGACATGGCTCAAACTTTACAGGTTATTGGTTATTGTGGTTATGAAGATATCCAGATGTGCAAAATGGCAATCTGGCATAATGCCACCATCTGGCAACAGAGAGCTTTTTTTTTTTACCAGTCATAGCTATGCCATTCCTAAATGGTTCATTAGTTTTATTTCAGGTTAGGTGTACATGAACTCATGGGTGTCCTGATTTTATATTGTTTAGGAGGTCACGTCCCCCCATCCCCCCGGCGCGTTGTCCGAAAGACGTTTTTTAGGATAACTGTTGCAACATAGCAAAACCAGACTGCTTCTCAAATCTCAATTGAGGTTGAGAGAGTGGGTCTAGAAAGGCATCTTACTTGACTTAGGACTTCCAGGGGCGTAACCAGCAGTGAAATTAAGTTTAAATCTGTGCATTAAACTCTTACAAAATCGTTTCAGAAATGCAGCAATCAAATTTTTCTTGTAAACAAAGGTTTTAAATGCAGTTGTATACTCAATTCCAAAGAAAAAACACATCCATATCTGTTTAACCCTGTCACCATCAGCGCAGTCATGAATGAATGGACTGCTCTAATCTGTCATCATACAAAGTCCGCCCCATGCTGGATAAGTGATTGTGATCGGTCCCTGGGTTTTTGCAAAATTAGAAATGGGTGTTAATGGCCTCTTTGGCAGACTGACCTGCAGGTTGGTTTGTCTGGGTTCTCCCAGGCTAGTTGCAACACAGATCACAAAATGTATGTGGTAAGTTGGTCACTTGGAAACACTTCACTGCAGTTCATTAAAGGTACACTATGCAGGTTTAGGCTAGGTATTTTTGGAAACTGTAGAGCTCCCTCAAGAGTAGCGACTCGCTACATCTATGCTGTATATCTATGCTAGGTGAACAATTCGCCTAATAAATCTTTCATAATGTACCTTTAAAACTCAAATGTTTGCGCCACCTAGTGATTGATGTCAATGAGAGTCCAGTGCTTCTCCAGCCACATAGGATCACTATAATTTTCTCTGGACACACAACAAATGTCCATAGGTGTTGCTACAACATGAGCATTGTTTTAAATTTCAAGAACCCAGAGATAAAAGTCGTTCATGTCATTCTCTTGTTAGCGAAAGCAGACTTCCTTATACGTGGACGGGTGCGCCCAAAGTGTTAGCTGAATAGTGGTGGGGAGAGAAATGTAGGGATGGGTCACAGTTGGGCTCATTAAAACTTTGAGAATTTGTAATTCTGTTAGAAATAAGTAAATTGGTGTATTAGAAGAATTTACTACTCATGTTGTTGACAATATTAGACAGCTAACCTTATTTTTCAGTTTTGCATGTGAGAAAGTGGCCATCTATGACAAGTTTATTTGATGAAGAATACATGAAGTTTGAACCATTAAAGGTGAAGCAAATAGGCAGACAACTTCATCAGAACAGTAAAGGCCAATGTGAATAACCTTAGGCGATATACTAACGATATAGGTGAATTGCTCCTAAACTGGCAGCATGTTCATTCAGTAATGAAGGATTCTTTTTTTTTTTTAAGAAACATTCAAAATAGCCTCATCTTGAGTATCCCTACAGTATCCCCATGTAATGTGAACACTGTTAACACAACAGTATTAATTGTAGTATTAACAAACTAGCGAAAAACGATCTAGATTAAATAGCCTAGGCAGCAGGCTAAAGTATTTCAAATCTGCTTTGCAAACAATAATTGATGTGTACCTAATGGGTTACACTTTACTTGACAGTGTCGACATAAGAGTGACATGACACTGTCATGAACATGTCATAAACAAGTCATAAACGTTCTGTTATAAAGTGACATTCGGTTTTTGTCATAACAAGTTAATGTTAGGAATAGGTTTAGGTTTAGAGTTATGGTTAGGATTAGGGTTAGGGTTAGGTTTCATGTGTCATGACAGTATCATGTCACTCTTATGTCGATACTGTCAAGTAAAGTGTTACTAAAAAACCCTGCTGTACAGTGACCGCTGTCCTCTCCTCCTCCGCAGTGGTAAGGCTTGGTCAGATGAGGGGAGTAGCCTGGGCCCTGACCGCCACGCACGCGATGTGGAAAGTCTGGACCGCTACGCCATGGAGCGCTGGGAGGTCATTCTCCACTTCATGGTGGGTTCGCCCAGCGCTGCTGTCAGCCAAGACCTCGCCCAGCTACTCACCCAGGCTGGACTCATGAGGAGGTAGGAAGGAAGGAGGATCAGCAAAGGTTGAGTTGGTGTGTGTGTATAGGTGACGCATGTAGATACAGTTGCTCTCATAAGTTTACATACCCTGTACATATATGCTAAAGTTGACTAAAAGTTTTGAAAATGGATTTTAATGCCTTAATTAAACAAATGAGGAAAAATCCAACCTTTAAAGGGACACCAGGCAAGCCTGATGCTTTTTCTCTACGAAACTCCCCCTCGCTCGGTCTGAAGCTCTTTTCCTTTTCTTTGCGTCTTCAGTCAAGGGTTTTCGCTGCTTCTTCGCCGGCTCTGCCATACACGTTTGCAACAATCTTTAGCGTTTCGTTAGCCTTCCTCTGTGCTGTAAACTGATCCTGCTTCGGTCGGCGGGTAGGGTACACCGAACTTGTGGGATATTCTTCCTACAGGCAGTAGGGGTGGGCGAGACAGCCATTTGAGTCATTTAACCATATACCGACTTACGAAGATGATTAATTAACACGAAAACGTTGCCTGGTGTCCCTTTAAGGACACCAATTTTCTTTGTGAATAAATAATGTTTTGTAAATAAATAAATGTTTTTCCTTAAAATACAGGGGCTCATATACATACCCCTATGTTAAATTCCCATAGAGACAGGCAGATTTTTTATTTTTAAAGGCCAGTTATTTCATGGATCCAGAATACTATGCATCCTGATAAAGTTCCCTTGGACTTTGGAATTAAAATAGCCCCACATCATCACATACCCTTCACCATACCTAGAGATGGCATTGTTTTATTTCAGTAAGCCTAATAGCTGGTTTGATTTGCATTGAGAGATGATCTTATGGAAAGTACCCCATGCCAATCGTGAGAGCAACTGTAGCAATGGTTCCATTCCATCTGTCTGTGAGTTATACTCTCTCCCAAACAGCAGAATGTGTTTTAAACCAAGTAAAGTGTATTCTGAAACTGTGTTGTTAAGGATAGGGCAGGGCCGGTTCTAGCCTACTACATTTGGGTGGGCTGGGAGAAATTCTGGATGGGTAACATAGCAAAGTGGTCAAATTGGATCAAAATTGACATAAACACAAAACACTGAGTTGTTGTGTTGCTGCAGCCACCAGCCAGGGATGGGCAGTATTTCTGATAAATGTATTTAAAATAAGTATTTCAAATACAAAAGAGTATTTTGTCATTTGTATTTTATTTTGTTGAAGAAAATTACTTCATATTGTTTATCAAAATACTTTATAGGTGTGTATTTTTGTATTTTAAAAATACTGACAAAAATGGCAGCTAATGGAAGCCTCATAGTTCCCGGACGTTAACAATTAATAACAGCAGTGCAGTTACAGCAGTATAGACTGCCAACATTTCAGACTCAGATTTACATTCCTTTGCCTCATCCGAATAATAATAATAATAACAGTAATAGTAGTAAAGTAATAGTAGGCTATCAATAGCCTAATTATAATAATAAACGATTTATGTATCCACTATGACTTTTCTGCTGCTCAGTCTTTATCAGTTCCTCATCAAATACATTAAAAGAGGCTAAAAGCCCAATAAATGTGCCACACGTAATAGCCGAATATAAGATAACCCTTGCCTATCCCATTTCAATTAGGCAGCACTACACCACCACGAACAAGCTGTCATTACATTTTTGCGTTATAGGCCTACAACTTTTATGACGTGACGTTTCTTGGGCATAGACCTCTCCAGAATAAGTCCCGCCTCCTAACTTCCGTATCCATCCAACCTTCGGTCGTCAAATGTCTATGGGAAATAACATGGCGTTTTGAAAGATCGTACCTGTCAAACTCTGTAGGTGACAAAGTAGAAAAAGCTGGTGGGCAGATTGGCCTACACACTTCTGCCATCTAGTTTCCACTGGATTTTTTGATTGTCGGTGCCGTTCAAGTAGTTAAACGGCACTGACAATCAAAAAATCCAGTGGAAACTAGATGGCAGAAGTGTGTAGGCCAATCTGCCTACCATTTTTTTCTACTTCGCTACCTACAGATGTTTTACCGGTATGATATTTCGAAACGCCATGTTATTTCCCATAGACAATCGACACCCGGAAGTTGGATGGATACGGAAGTTACGGAGGCGGGACTTATTCTGGAGAGGTCTATTTAGCTTCACCATCACGTGAAGTTGTAACGCATGCGCAATGCTCATCTAGGCTGTGGATTTAAGTGGCTTAAAGGCAGCAAAAGTGGGATATAGTGCAACTGCTTCCCCAAAACAATTCCTCCTTAACTGTGTATTTAATCGTTTGATATGTGGATAACTTTCAGTGGACTAAACAAAAGGTAAAGATTTTGTTATCACAAGGCTAGCTGGTTCGTTATATGGCGAAGCATATAGCCAACTTTGTTTGCAGCAGTGAAGCTGAGTTTGTTTTTAACATTGTTGGAATTTAACCCCAACATATAGATACAAGAACCACAACACATAGTATGGCTTTGCCCACAAACTCTGGTACCAAGAGGAAAGCCTGCTAATGTAAGGAAGAATTCCTCACACCATCAGTCTCTGACTCTGCAGCCCAAAAGCTGTGTCTTTTATTGTATAGATGCACACAGAAAATAGGAAGCAAGACATAGCGACTTCATTGTGACATACTCTTATCTCACCCATACACACACACAGACAGGGTGCAGTTCCTGTCTGTCTGGGTGCACACTTAACTTGTACTCTCTGTTCTTAGAACTCAGCACAACAATATTTCTGCTTACACAAATGGTTACAATGATAATTTACAGGGTTCTCAAGTCTCACGCAATGGGTGTGAGACACACGCAATAGAGCTGCACAGTCCCGCCCACAGCCAAAACGCGGTTAGGTGCCGGATGTAAGATTCCCATTCATTTGTCCCATTGACGTTTGGAAAAATCCGTATCTAAAGAGTTTTACAGCATGTCTTAGGCTAACCAGCTACGGCATAAGTACTAACTCATAAGCATACAACATATCATTTTGAGTGAAAAAATCGAAGAGAAAATCCAAAAAAAGTCAAAGGTACAAGACTGTACATATTTTCATTTCCGAGCGAAGGAACTACTCATCCCATAAACCACCGCGCCTCACTGAATAATATATAAGCAATGCACGAACCAGCGCGAAATCATTTCCAACCGGGCGACAGCACGCGAACCCTTAACCTCCAAACAGTGATTTTTATATATAAAAATATAATATAGAATTTTATATATTAGTACAACCGTAGCTGGTTTTAAGTCTACCACGTGCAGTTAAGTTTTTATGGCTTACACCGCAATTGTCAACGGAGAAATTGCATTGAATTTTTACATCCGGCATCGGCTTTGGGCGGGACTGTGCAGCTCTATTGTCACAACTCTACCAGAGAGGGTTAAAGCGGAGCGAGAGGCACAAACGTTCGACAACTTCCGCGTTCGATTATTGCAAGGGGGAGGGGGGGGAATCCCCCTTTATGCAGACCAAAGTAAGCCCTCGCTGCACTAATGTCAATGGAGAATTTTACCAATTGGTCATTATGTCTTTCTGGATTTGTTGAGGGTTATTTGGAAAATTGTGTCATAATCTGTAAGTGTTTGTGATCATTTCAAGCCTAATAGTGTAATTTTTTAGTGTTCGGATTTGTAATAAAATAACTTAATATCAGACCATGCTGCTGCCAGTTACTGTCTGGTTGTTAGCATGCTAGCTAGCCTCTTAGCTAAGGTAACATTTTAAACGGAGAAGTGTAATTTGAAATGACAACTAGCTGAATAACATTACTGACATTAGTTAAAGTGAACTTGCAACAGTATATTAAGTTTAAGCGAAGTCCTTCAACTACTAGTCACTTGTTAGCGCATAGCTGTATTGCCATAGCTACTTCCATTCACTTGTATAGCATTTTAAGCTAGCGTTAGCTAGCTAGCTAGCTCAGTTCCCAGACTAATTCAATTATTCATTCCATGTCCTAAAAAACGATTCATTGGTATCATACATGATTATAGACAATAATACTGTGAACATAATTATGTTTAGTTTATTTAGTTAGAAATTTAATTTATTTAGAAAGTTTATTTAGTGATGTAAGGTGACACTCCCACTTATGCAGACCGGAACTGTCCCGTTTTGCTCCCATAGTAACGAATTACGTTGCTCTATCTTGCTAGTAATCAAGGATCTTTGACTCTACCTTTATATCAAAGATTCTATAGTTAACTAAGATGAATCATAAGATGATTCACCAATGGAACGAAATGGCACTAGTTCCGGACTAGGCGTAAATAGGCGTGTCAAAACAAACTTTACTCTGAATAAGCAATAATAACATATAAATATAATTTTGTATACTATTTTACAGTCATTGGTTGTGTGTGATGCCAATGAAACACTCTTTCGGACACGGAATGAACAATTTCATTTTGCCCCGTTAACCGAGCTAGCTAGCTAGCTAGCTAACGTTATCACAGTAAACGGAAAGTGAATGGGAATGTTCGCTAGCTAGCTAGGAGCTAAGAACTTTGGTTAAACACATATATTGTTGCCAACAAACCTGAAATAACACATGTTCAGCAACTTTGTGGTAGTCTACTAGTTCTATCAAAAAATATGTTAGGTTAGTTTATTAACCATCTCTGAGTCTAGAGCCTCTGAGAACAGGTGACTGTGCACCAGAGCTTTGAGGAGACAGTGACAGATCACAAACAAAGCTATTTTTGTCTTTATTTGTTTCGTTGGAAAATACAATTTCAATGTCGGAATGTTAGGGAGACATGTGGCTTGTAGAAAATGGGTTCAAAACTTACATCGCTGAATGTAGGGCTAAGGGATTGGTCATATTCCGAGAAAATGTTAATTTCTCCCATAGGAATACATAGACACGGACCTCCTGCTAGACTTCTAAATGGGCGTGACAGCTTCGAACCCCACGTCACAACGTGCCAGGAAGCCATGACGTAGCGTTGTCAAGTAGGGCTGGGACAACGCGTTGACGTAATCGATGACGTCGACGCAAAAAATGCGTCGACGCAAAATATGAGCGTCGATTCGCCAAGCCAGAGCCCGTCTACGGAGAGCCTGGCCTCTCGTATTATGTCCCATTGTACCGAATTTTGGTTGCAGTTCCAACAGATTCCACTAGGGGCGATTGCCATGAGTGCAGAATGAATGGGAGTCAATGGAGCTAGACGGCTAAATTTGTCTCTTTCACCTGATTGTCGTTGACAAATCTCAGATTTGATTATAGTTTGTATAACTTCAACATGGGTTATAGGTCAAAAGTTGAATGAACGAGTACTTATGTCCTTTTGATTTCTTACAGTTTGGGTCGTTGTTGCCCATAACACGCTAGCATTGTGCTACTGAGTGACATCATTGACACGTTTGAAAGGCTTTTTAGAACAATTAAGTGACTTTAAAAAATATAATACTCCACCAAGTGTATTTTCTTTGCCTCCCCTTTCGAATGCAATATTCAAATTACTTGAAAATTATATCCTGAGAAAAGTGGATTTTGAGGGGTACAGCTCCATAGACCTCCATGCATTCTGCACTCGTGGACGAGCGCCCTCATGTGGAACCACAGAAGGAACTGCAACCAGTTCAGAAACCGGAAGTTTTCCGAGAGTGGCAGTTCTCCCCATATTAGACATTCTCTGGTCAAGCATAACGTGTGCTGCTAAATATTTTTAATTTTACACCTTCAGTGTTTTCCATACTTTGACCAGAGAATGTCTAATAAGGGGAGAACTGCTTCACTGAATCTAAACAAATCAATCTAACCATGGAGGTGACCATAGTGGTGGCTTTCTTAATCTGTTTAAATATTTTTTCAACGTTTATAAGACATTAGTACATTTCTTTACACTGGAGGAATCACATACTACAACACATATTCATACCAACACGATCAAAGTTGTGATTACAGTTTTCTTTTAGCATGGGTTTCCTCCGTAAAATACATTAACATTTAACTTCACAGCCTGCGGTTAAAATCCTTAATTTCACGGACGTGTCTTGGCTTTACTTTTGAGGCAAAAAAACTTCACTCTTAACAGCCGCCAGTCTTTGATAAGACGTGAAATATCCACTGGAATGTTGTTTCTTTCTATTACACCTGTCAGGGAATCCGTGTTATGTGGCTAAGCTGCTCTCTAGCAGGTAAAACACATTTAAATAGCTATAGCCTACATTTAAAACAATTTATTGTCTAGAAATGATGCCACATGTCTACATCATATATAAAGAACTCTTTATAGACCAGTGGTCTACATTCAATGCTATATTGAAGCCACTTAGAAAATTTGTTTAGATCCAGTGACACTGCCGTCATGGAAAAGGAACGTCACACTACGGTCGTCTATTAATGTAGCCTCTGACTGGTTTTGAGGCCCTGGCAACAGGTGGCTGTGTGTGGCCACTGACTGATGCTGACTTAGCAATTTGGCATGAATTATTGTCATCATAATACTGAGATTCAGGAAGATGATCCAGGGCAAGATTAGAAACTTGGTTGCACAATACACTCATTCTCAACCTCAAGTTTCTTGAGAACTTTAATGGTCAGTTTCTTGAAAACTATAATCATCCTACCAGTCAATGTACTGACGGAATAGATTAAATTAGGGGTATGCACGGACGTCACGTTCTAGGTGGTAACCCAGCTGCATGGCAATGTTGGAGGCACTCGGCGTAAAGAACAGAATGAAGTACAATGGAGTGTTATGCACTTGGATGGATACATTAAGTGATTATAACCATGTCTAAACAACAGAAAAGCTCATCAAAATGCGTCCAAGATGCAAAGGCATATAGAGCAGGACTTGGACCACAAGAAAAGGTGCGATATTTCAAGAAATTATGGTTTATTGGCAGCGCCGATCCATATGCCTTTTTTGTGATCTCTGGCGACTTCAATCACATAACACTGGATTCCACACTCACAAATTTCTACCACTTTGTTGACTGCCCTACAAGGAAAAACAGGACAATAGACCTCAAGCATGCAAACGTGAGGGATGCATACAGTGCAAACCCTCTCCCCCCACTGGAAAAAGTCAGACCACAACCTCATTCATCTCCAGCCAATGTACAAGCCCAAAGTACAGAGGCTACCAGTTGCCACACGCACCTTCAGGAAGTGGACACCTGAAGCGGATGAGTCTCTGAGAGACTGCTTCGAGTGCATTGACTGGAGTGTTACAGAATGGACAGGACTTAGAGGAGGTCACACAGTGCACAACTGACTACCTGAACTTCTGCATGGACATTGTTGTTCCCACCAGAACGGTACGCTGCTTTCCCAACAACAAGCCTTGGATAACCAGCAATGTCAAGACCCTTCTTAACAGGAAAAAGATGGCGTTCAGAGAGGGGGACATGTCTGAGCTGAGGCGCGTGTAAGGGGAACTCAAAGTCAAGCTGAAGGAGGCTAAGGAGGACTACAGAAGGAAGGTGGAACAGAAGTTGCAGGAAAACAACTTGAAGGAGACATGGGACTGCATGAAGATTATCACTGGCCTGAAAAAGAGCAGCAGCTCTGTGGAGGGGGACCTGGACAGGGCGAACCAGTTGAACCACTTCTACAACAGGTTTGACTGCCCTGCTCCAGCTCCAATGGCGGTGGTCTGTCCACCACCCCCACACCCCCTCAATACCAGTGCAACACTCACCTCCATCATCACAGGCTATCGTACCCCCATCATCACTGGATATTAGAGGGTGACACGGGAAGCAATTTTCACTCCCGTCCCATCCCGAGCCCGCACAAATACTCCCGTCATATCCCGATCACGTGACAGCCCCCCCAAAAAAATTCTGTCCCGCAAAATCCCGAGAGAAAGACTCCCGAATCCCGTCCCGCTCCCTATGTTGATGTCTAAAGTTATCCGACTGTTAGGCTACAGTAGCGTGCGGTGACCATACATTTTGGTAGGGCAGAAAGCCTTGTCTAACTTTTCTTTAATAGCCGATCATTTTGGGCTATATTAAAATTACATACTTTACAGTACTTTGCTGTAGGCTATGCTTAAATCATTTCATAGTTAGATCTCATCCCATCAGTTAAGTTTGCACCGTTCTCATCACGTTAAACCAGCGAAGCATAGCAACGTTGCTATGAGTAAACAAAACAATTTTTTGTGTTCCGCCAGGGTTATGCGATAAATATATTGAGGAATGCGATCGTCAAGGTGTCATGCCCCAACATTGCATGACACATTAAACTCAACGAGAATCGCTTTCCCGGACAGCTCGTGCAATTGAATAGAGTTGTCCTTTGCTGATACTTTCGCCTGTAACTGTTTCTTTGCATCCATTTTGCCTTAGGGCCTATCGCTGAAGCTGATTGATTGTGAACAGGGCAGCTGCTTGTCTTGCTCTGATAGGCTACCAATCAACAACAAACGTATTGTGGGTTGTAATTGGTTCTCTTTTCTAAAACGAAATGCCTCACGTCTTTGGGCGCACTCACTGCATTGCAGCGTCATTTTTTAAGTTAATAATCTCTGGCTTCCCGCCAGCTCCCGTTTATTATTTCCTGTCCCGTCCCAATCACGTTACCAACAGTGAAATTTACTCCCGTACTGCGGGAAACCCGCGGGAATACCGTGACCCGCGGGAGTCCCGAAAAATTGTCACCCTCTACTGGATATTGCACCCCTCCCCCACATGGCGATCACGAACAATGAGGTGACAACGACCTCAGTCAACAGCCATCAGACACACAGATCCCAGATGCACCCCTCCCCCTCCCCTCCCCTTACACCCCCCACCATTACAACAGATCAAGTGAGAGCCCAACTAAAGAAACTGCGCAGCAATAAAGCAGCGGGGCCTGACAGACTGTGTCCAAGGCTACTCAAGGCCTGCGCTGCTGAACTGGGGGAGCCACTGAAGCACATCTTCAATTTGAGCCTACGCCTTGGAGTTCCAACACTGTGGAAGACATCATGTCTCACCCCTGTCCCTAAGAAGCCACACCCTAGTGAGCTTAATGACTACAGACCTGTCGCTCTTACATCACATGTGATGAAAACAATGGAGCGACTGGTCTTAGGTATGCTCAGACCCCAGGTACGCACTATACCCGTTACAGTTTGCATACCAGGAGAAAGTGGGCATGGACGATGCCATCACTTATCTTCTACACAGGACACATTCTCACCTAGACAAGGGGAAAAGTGCTGTGAGAATCATGTTCTTTGATTTCTCAAGTGCTTTTAACACCATCCAACCCCTCACACTGGGAGACAAGCTCTTGCAGATGGGTGTGGACGCTCACCTGGTAACCTGGATTACAGATGACCTGACTGAGCGACCACAGTTCGTCAGACTGAAGAACTGTCTCTCTGACACTGTGATCCGCAGCACCGGAGCGCCACAGGGAACTGTGCTCTCTCCAGTATTTGTGGGGTGCAATTGTGGGGTGTATCAGGAACGGGCAGGAGGAGGAGTACAGGAGCCTGGTGGAGGACTTTGTGCAATGGTGCAAACTCAATCATCTTCAACTCAACACTTCAAAGACCAAGGAGATGGTGGTGGATTTCCGCAGGTCTAAGCCCACTCTGCTACTAGTCCACATTGATGGGGTTAATGTGGAGGTGGTAAGCACCTACAAGTATCTGGGTCTCCACCTGGACAATAAACTGGACTGGTCAGCCAACACTGATGCACTCTACAAGAAAGGGCAGAGCAGGCTGTACTTCCTGAGGAGGCTGCGGTCCTTCAATGTGTGTAGCAAGCTCCTCAGGATGTTCTACCAGTCTGTTGTTGCCAGCGTCCTCTTCTATGCAGTAGTATGCTGGGGAGGAAGCACAAGGAAGAAGGATGCGGGGTGAATTGACAGGCTGGTAAGGAAAGCTGGCTCTGTAGTGGGAGCTGAACTGGAATGCATCACTTCACTATTTGACAAAAGGACCCTGAACAAACTGATCAACATCTTGGACAATGAGTGTCACCCACTCCACAGCACTATTGTTAAGCAGAAGAGCCTGATCAGCTGGAGACTTCGCTCACTGCCTTGCACAACAGACAGACTGAGAAAGTCATTTGTCCCCAGGGCCATTGAACTGTTCAATGCTTCACTTAAGGGAAGAGGAGAGATGGACTTCTCTGCATAGTCTGTCTGCCTCTTCACCCCCTCCATGTTTGGATACTGTCTGTCCACTAGCCACTTTTTACCACTAGCCACTTTTACCACTGTCTTTCTGCCTCACTGTTTGCGTGCTATATTAGCACATTAGCACATATGCATAACCCCTCCCTCCATGCCACAGCCGAACTGTGGCCACACTTATACCTTTTCTTAAAATAGTTATATATATAGTTATATAGATATATAGACTTTATTTCTGCATTGTTGCACTGTTGGACTTACTCATTTGCACTATCACCATGACCACTATCACCATTGCACTATCACCATGACACTCACTCACACAGAGCACCTTACCTTACCTTACTATGCACAGAGAATCACAGGCTCAGTCCCTGCGTCAGTCATTGCAAGCGCCTCTTATAAGTATAAGTATATATACTTTTTTGATCCCGTGAGGGAAATTTGGTATCTATCTTGATTGATTAATCACCACTATGTGGATACTGTTTTTATAATTGATTTAGATTAAGTGTTAGTTAGTATAATTTGTATTTTAGTATATTTAGTATATTCTTTATCTTCTACTGTCCTTATTGCTTAGTTGTGTTTTTATATTATATACTTTAATTACTTTTTCTGCTGCTAATGAATGTGTTTGTGTTGTCTGTATGCTACTGAGACCTTGAATTTCCCCTGGGGATCAAAAAAGTATCTATCTATCTATCTATCTATCTATCTATCTATGAGTTGTGTGAGGGAGACGCAGTACCAAGTCCAACCACAAGTGCCCCCCTTCCTCTGATAACTTCTGGCATTATCCTCCTTTCTCCCTGGTTTTTTAATAACTTTTGGAAGTCGATACCTACTCCAGATATTTTTCCCGGTCTGACCTATTGGTACAACCTAACACACCAATAATTAACCATTGTCCTTGACAATGTTAGGGATTTACTTCAGTGCCTAATGCTTTCTAATGAGGAGAGTATCTCCAATATGGCGACGTCCCGATCTGATGATACGCCATGCAAACCCCTAATAGACAGATATGGAAGGTTTGCAAAGTGATATCATGCATTATCATATTGCCTTTAAAGTATCAAAATACAAAAATACTGTATTTTATTTTGAAGCATGAAGCATGTAACCTGACTCTCGCCAGATGAATTTCGTTCCGCCTAGCACCACTCACATCCATCTGGGATCGGTTCCGTTGAGAGTGATTTCAGCACGAGATTGTATGGTAGAGCCAATCAGGACGCAGGGCGGGAGTTTCATAGATGTGATGTAGCGTAGAAGCGACTGTGAGACTGTTCTCAGCGTCACAGGTTGGCTTCGATGTGAGTGGTTGAAGTAGCACGTCAATAGATGACGGACAAGTGGCTTATCCAATCTTATGCAAGGATTTTTTAATAAGGCCCAGGCTTCTGAAGCACCACTCCAATGGATCGATCCCAGATGGATGAGTGGAGCTAGGCGGAACGAAATTCATCTGGCGAGAGTCAGGTTATGAAGCATGAGCATGAGACCCTAATGTGTTTTGTAGTTAATTTTATACACTGAAAATGAGGGTATGTGAGTGATATTTTATTTTAAAATACATTTTGATGTATTATTCCCCATCCCTGCCAATAGCTAGAGCTGATTTTTTAAATCATGACCTCCAGACCAACACTAAGCTACTCAATGACTTTGAGAAACAAAGATCTATGTAATAAATGTTTTTTTGGAGTTTTCCTTTATTACCTGACACATATACAGTGGGGAAAATAAGTACTGAACACGTCAACATTTTTTTCAGTAAGTATACTCAGGCTATTCGCATGATTTTCACCGGACATTAGTATTAACTTATGTAATCCACACATATATAAAAATCCAAACATTAATGTCTAAAAGTACAGTTATGGGTTAAAAAGTGGAATGGCACAGGGAAAACATATTGAACACACTAAGAAAAAGCAGTACACAAAGGCAAGGAATGGCCAGGAACAAAGTAGAATCTATAAGTAGTTAGAGAAATTATCCCTCCTATCTGTGCAAATTGATATAAGCTGGGTTAGTACATACTGGTAGGCTATAAAAAGTTTTTTTGTTACCAAGCTGTCACACAAGAAACATTTCATGATGGGTAAAAGCAAAGAGCTCTCCCAAGACCTTTGCAACCTTATTGTTGCAAAACATATCAATGGAACTGGTTACAGGTGTACTTCAAAACTTCAGAATCATCCAACAAGCAGTATTGTAGCCATTATCTGCAAGTGGAAGGAACATCACTGCATCATCAACTGGCAATGCACAGGATCTCCTTGCAAGATTTCTGACCAGGAAGTCAGAAGGATAGTCAGAAGAGTAGCCCAAGAGCCAAGGATCACTCGGAGAAAGCTCCAGAAAGACTTGGAGGCAGCAGATACAATTGTTACAGAGAAAATACACTCCACCGCCATGGCCTCTATGTACGCTCATCCCGCATGACTTTATTGCTGAAGAAAAATATGTCAAAGCTTGTTGAAAGTTTGCTACACAACATTTGGACAATCCTATGAAATACTGAGCGAATGGATTCTGGTCAGGCAAGAGCAAAATTGAACTTTGTCATACTACACACCATATTTGGAGGAGAAATGGCACTGTGCATCACCCTAAAAATACCCTACCAACAGTGAGGTTTGGAGGTGGTGGCATCATGGTGTGGGCTGTTTTTCATCTCATGGTATTAGCAGACTTCATACAGTTGAAGGAATGATAAATGGAGTCATTTTGTTCCGGGAGAATCTTTACATCCACACGGATGATGAGGATGAGACATGGCTAGACCTTCCAGCAGGACAATGATCCAAACCATTCAGCAAAGGAAGCTCTCAATTGGTTTCAGAGAAAGGAAATCAAGGCCCTGACTTCAATCCAATTGAACAGTTTTGGAAGTTAACTAAAGATCAGGATTCACAAGATGGACCCCTTAAATCTTCAATATTAAAGGACTATCTGTTCAAAAGAATGGGCGAAACTCACACCATTACGAATAAAGGCTTTTTCACAAAGTGTTTCAGTGTTCAATACTTTTTTCCTGTGTCATTCCACTTTATTACACATAACTCTACCTATGGACTTTAATGTGTGGATTTTTTTATATGGGTGGATTATCTGAGTTAATACTAATGTCAGGTGAAAATTTCATGCAAATAGCCTCATTGGAAGTATACTTACTGAAAAAAATGTTGACATGTTCAATACTTATTTCCCCTGCTGTACATAGGCCTACTGCACAGCTATTTACCAGCTAGCTACCATTACACTCAACACCAACTCATCTACATCCAAGCTGGATTTGAGGCTGCACACTGCACAGATGCACAACTGGAAAAGTCTTGATTTTGTTTGGGTGGGCAAGACAATGCTTGGGTGGGCTTAGCCCGAGCCTGGGATAGGGTGTCATAGATCCAGATAGAATTGGTTAGAGCTGGGTGACATGTATGAACACTAAGATGACTCATAATAAGATGCTAGTGCCTTATATAACAAATAAACCATTTTAGAGCCAGAGAAATACCAGACAAAGTAAGACATGATTTAAAACAAATTAAATGGGCAAATGGGCTTACAGTCAAAGCAACTATGCTAATACATCAAATTATCAACAAGACGTCTCTGTTTATTTCCACTAATTCATTTTCTGGAGAATTCCCTGCCATTATGTTTAATGAAGGCAAATGTGACTTGCACACTTACTTCTCCATCTAATGGTTTAGGGGATTGGGTTGGCGGTTGCATAAACACTGAAATTGGCACTGGTGCATTGTCATTAGTTTTATTCAAATTTAAACACGCCCAGATGATCAATGTACACCCTTGCAACTGAAAACTGAATTACCCTGTCGCAGACTTGGTAAAAATAATGGAGTGCCACCATTTTCAGATTACGTGCTGATGTGCTTACATAATTGCAAAAGGGTTCTCTAATGTTTTCTCAGTTAGCCTTTTAAAATGAAATCAGATAGTAAACAATCTGAAAATTGCTGCCCTGATTAAAAAAAAAACAGTGCAAATGATCTTAGCTGGTATTCTGTCTATAATGGAGTGGAATAGACATTTCTAAGTGTCTCCAAACTTTTGACTGGTAGTATACATCCCATGTACTGTATATTATATAAATACTCAAGGTAACCCAAGCATCATCCTATATCTCTTCTTGTCTCTTCTTGTCATCTCTTCCCTCTTCCCTTTTCCCTCTCTATCCCTCCCATTGGCAGTGAGGTGGGGGACGCTCCCTGTATCACCTCCTCTGGCTTCCAGTTCCTGCTGCTGGACACGGCATCCCAGCTTTGGTACCTAACCCTGCAGTACCTCAACACTGCTCAGGTCAGTCAGCACCTACACGCTGCAGTTGTAACTTGCGTGTGTTTTACTGCGTGGTTCAGCCCTGGGCTCGAATCCATGAACTTGCGACACTGCAGACTGGGAGGCTGGCATGATTGCAGGGAGGCTACAACCAAAGATCCTTTAGAACACAAGATAAAGCAGCTCAGGCTTCTACAATGGGATGGAATTGTACACAGTTCCTGTCTCCTAAAATGGCGTGGTGCTGGCGAACCCTACGTCATAAGGGAACAGGAAGAACCCTTCTGTGAATCGTCTCACTTTCTTAACCGTCTCTGCTACAACCTTAAGACGGGGATCACACTGACCAGCGGCAAGCGGCAGGTTTCCTATTGTCCTCTATGGTTCGGCAGCAGAACAGTGGCAGCGCTAGCATGACGCTAATGTTGAACAAGCTGAGCGTTGAACTTGGTTCAACTTTGAAAGCACAACGCGAGCGTATTCAATTGTCAGTTTAGGCAAACCGTTTGTGTTAGAAACGAGATAGAACTTATTATGGTCTGAGTGTTGCGTTACGCTTGCTGCTGCTGCTAGCCAATGCGATCCCCCCCTAAAGCATCGGGGGGAGGTTTATTCACTGCACAGTTACAGTACCCACTGGCTACACTGAGACTCACTTTCAGTACCTCCGTGCAGCAGTATGAGCCTACATTTACATATCACATCATATACGTCAAACACAATAACTCAGGTTACAGCCATGTAACTTTATGGATATAAGAGATTGGGGTAATACTGTATGTTTCAGTTTCATCTGTTTGTTGAGTGCAGAGTGGACAAAACGTCTTTTAAAATGGTCTCTTTTCCAATTTAACACCCTCTATGTGCCGCCGGATGGTGGTGGTGTGAAAAATGTGTTCAGAGGATGGTCAGTGTTATTTGCTATTGTTCATGCCAGGTGTGTGAGGGCTCTGTCATTCATGTCATTCATGAAAGTGGGAAGGCTGATTATTTTGGAGGCAGTATGTATGATTTTAAGGAGTTTTTGTAGGTGATTGTTAACATTGTAAAAAAAACGGGGGGGGGGGGGGGTGTTGAATCCTGCAACAGCAGGAGGTAGGGGGCAAAAGACAGAATTTGGCATGGTTATGAATAATTATGGGATTAACTGTAAGTGATGAAACTCACAAACATACACACACACACACACACACACACTCATCCACACAGAGTTGGTTCCTCTTGTAAATATTTACATCACAGAAGGATTGTGTGTAATGTTGGACTAGGTTTGTTTTCCTTACTTTGCAAACTGCTGAAGACTTTCAGTCCTAGTTAACAAAGATCTAGCCCAACTGGTTCATAGCCCTACTGGTAGTTCATAACCCTCCCAGGTCAGAACTGCATCACTAAGAGGCAGACTACACCGGACACGTTACTGAAGTGTTCTATGCTGCAACAATTAGCTTGCACTGTAATCACTGGAACTACACCAGACGTGACAGCGGTGCACACAGAAAAATTAGACTAGTCTTCTAAAACAATTTTTCCGCTCTGTGAACGCTTCGCTTCTGCTCCTGGTGTAGCCTGGCTGTTCCTGGGTGGCTTGTAGTACTCTGCATGGTAGCTGTACTCATAATTTCCCTAACTATTAGCCGTGTCTTATACATTGATTTTGCAAAATGCCTTCAGCTATGAGGTTAATACATGGGGGCAGATAATATGGTATTTAGGCCTGTCACGATAACAAATTTTGCTGGACGATAAATTGTCTCAGAAATTAAGCGATAATATTGTCGTTCTGAGAATTTTCCTCGGGAAGAGGAAGACAGCCCACTTGTTGTGTTTTTTTTTCCCAACTGGGAAAACTGCAGCGGATGATTGTGTTTTAGATGCATATGCATGTTTGTTCTGTTGCCGCTTTTAATTAGTGGGTTTGATCCAGCAAGACCACAGCATGGCAAAGCCATGCTGTGGTCTTGCTGGATTCTTAAGTTTTCTTTATTTCTTTATTAGTGGGTTTGATCCAGCAAGACCACAGCATGGCTTTCAGCCATGCTGTGGGCTTGCGGAGCAAGCCCACTATTGTTCTTCTTAAGTTTTCTTATTAGTGGGTTTGATCCAGCAAGCCCACTATTGTTCTTCTTAAGTTTTCTTATTATTAGTGGGTTTGATCCAGCAAGCCCACTATTGTTCTTCTTAAGTTTACTTATTAGTGGGTTTGATCCAGCAAGCCCACTATTGTTCTTCTTAAGTTTTCTTATTATTAGTGGGTTTGCTCCAGCAAGACCACAGCATGGCTTTGCCATGCTGTGGGCTTGCGGAGCAAGCCCACTATTGTTCTTCTTAAGTTTTCTTATTATTATTATTATATCTTCCTATTCACCCACTTTTTGGCCGAACTACTGCTCCTAGACCGTTTGAGCTATCGACGCGGTTCGAACTCCAAAAATTCAGGCCCGAACCGGTGTAACTTGCTTGTTGATTTCGTGTCGCTGGCCCTTGTCGTTTTCGCGGTATTCACGTTTTTCTGCGTTTTTTGGGCCCATTGAAATGAATGGCGGAATGTTCAGAATTCAAATTTCGATTGTGACATCACAGCTCTAATTGCTTAAGCTTGCACCTGGAAGAGTTCTAAGCCACCTGGCAGAGCTCTAATGGGCTGGGCTGGGCTGTCTGTGTATATGAAGGTGTGTGCATGTAACTTTTGACCCGTATGTCCGATTTTCATAAATGAGGTACCGTTGGAATCCTTGGACGAGGCCGAGTTCCATGCCCCTGATCAAACCCACTCTTGCAGTTCCTCGGAACCGCAATTCTAGTTATTATTATTATTTATTATTCCTGTTCACCCACTTTTTGGCCGAACTACTGCTCCTAGACCGTTTGAGCTATCGACGCGGTTCGAACTCCAAAAATTCAGGCCCGAACCGGTGTAACTTGCTTGTTGATTTCGTGTCGCTGGCCCTTGTCGTTTTCGCGGTATTCCCGTTTTTCTGCGTTTTTTGGGCCCATTGAAATGAATGGCGGAATGTTCAGAATTCAAATTTCGATTGTGACATCACAGCTCTAATTGCTTAAGCTTGCACCTGGAAGAGTTCTAAGCCACCTGGCAGAGCTATAATGGGCTGGGCTGGGCTGTCTGTGTATATGAAGGTGTGTGCATGTAACTTTTGACCCGTATGTCCGATTTTCATAAATGAGGTACCGTTGGAATCCTTGGATAAGGCCGAGTTCCATGCCCCTGATCAAACCCACTCTTGCAGTTCCTCGGAACCGCAATTCTAGTTAGTGGGTTTGATCCAGCAAGACCACAGCATGGCGAAGCCATGCTGTGGGCTTGCGGAGCAAGCCCACTATTGTTCTTCTTAAGTTTACTTTATTTATTTATTTATTATTCCTTTTCACCCACTTTTTGGCCGAACTACTGCTCCTAGACCGTTTGAGCTATCAACGCGGTTCGAACTCCAAAAATTCAGGCCCGAACCGGTGTAACTTGCTTGTTAATTTCGTGTCGCTGGCCCTTGTCGTTTTCGCGGTATTCCCGTTTTTCTGCGTTTTTTGGGCCCATTGAAATGAATGGCGGAATGTTCAGAATTCAAATTTCGATTGTGACATCACAGCTCTAATTGCTTAAGCTTGCACCTGGAAGAGTTCTAAGCCACCTGGCAGAGCTCTAATGGGCTGGGCTGGGCTGTCTGTGTATATGAAGGTGTGTTCATGTAACTTTTGACCCGTATGTCCGATTTTCATAAATGAGGTACCGTTGGAATCCTTGGATGAGGCCGAGTTCCATGCTCCTGATCAAACCCACTCTTGCAGTTCCTCGGAACCGCAATTCTAGTTATTATATCTTCCTATTCACCCACTTTTTGGCCGAACTACTGCTCCTAGACCGTTTGAGCTATCGGCGCGGTTCGAACTCCAAAAATTCAGGCCCGAACCGGTGTAACTTGCTTGTTGATTTCGTGTCGCTGGCCCTTGTCGTTTTCGCGGTATTCCCGTTTTTCTGCGTTTTTTGGGCCCATTGAAATGAATGGCGGAATGTTCAGAATTCAAATTTCGATTGTGACATCACAGCTCTAATTGCTTAAGCTTGCACCTGGAAGAGTTCTAAGCCACCTGGCAGAGCTCTAATGGGCTGGGCTGGGCTGTCTGTGTATATGAAGGTGTGTGCATGTAACTTTTGACCCGTATGTCCAATTTTCATAAATGAGGTACCGTTGGAATCCTTGGATGAGGCCGAGTTCCATGCCCCTGATCAAACCCACTCTTGCAGTTCCTCGGAACCGCAATTCTAGTTATTATATCTTCCTATAAGCCCACTTTTTGGCCGAACTACTGCTCCTAGACCGTTTGAGCTATCGACGCGGTTCGAACTCCAAAAATTCAGGCCCGAACCGGTGTAACTTGCTTGTTAATTTCGTGTCGCTGGCCCTTGTCGTTTTCGCGGTATTCCCGTTTTTCGGCGTTTTTGGGCCCCATTGAAATGAATGGCGGAATGTTCAAGGATTCTAATTCGATTGTGACATCACAGCTCTAATTGCTTAAGCTTGCACCTGGAAGAGTTCTAAGCCACCTGGCAGAGCTCTAATGGGCTGGGCTGGGCTGTCTGTGTATATGAAGGTGTGTGCATGTAACTTTTGACCCGTATGTCCGATTTTCATAAATGAGGTACCGTTGGAATCCTTGGATGAGGCCGAGTTCCATGCCCCTGATCAAACCCACTCTTGCAGTTCCTCGGAACCGCAATTCTAGTTAGTGGGTTTGATCCAGCAAGCCCACAGCATGGCTTTGCCATGCTGTGGGCTTGCGGAGCAAGCCCACTATTGTTCTTCTTAAGTTTACTTTATTTATTAGTGGGTTTGATCCTGCAAGCCCACAGCATGGCTGAAAGCCATGCTGTGGGCTTGCGGAGCAAGCCCACTATTGTTCTTCTTAAGTTTTCTTATTATTTATTATTCCTGTTCACCCACTTTTTGGCCGAACTACTGCTCCTAGACCGTTTGAGCTATCGACGCGGTTCGAACTCCAAAAATTCAGGCCCGAACCGGTGTAACTTGCTTGTTGATTTCGTGTCGCTGGCCCTTGTCGTTTTCGCGGTATTCCCGTTTTTCTGCGTTTTTTGGGCCCATTGAAATGAATGGCGGAATGTTCAGAATTCAAATTTCGATTGTGACATCACAGCTCTAATTGCTTAAGCTTGCACCTGGAAGAGTTCTAAGCCACCTGGCAGAGCTATAATGGGCTGGGCTGGGCTGTCTGTGTATATGAAGGTGTGTGCATGTAACTTTTGACCCGTATGTCCGATTTTCATAAATGAGGTACCGTTGGAATCCTTGGATAAGGCCGAGTTCCATGTCCCTGATCAAACCCACTCTTGCAGTTCCTCGGAACCGCAATTCTAGTTTATTTATTATTCCTTTTCACCCACTTTTTGGCCGAACTACTGCTCCTAGACCGTTTGAGCTATCAACGCGGTTCGAACTCCAAAAATTCAGGCCCGAACCGGTGTAACTTGCTTGTTAATTTCGTGTCGCTGGCCCTTGTCGTTTTCGCGGTATTCCCGTTTTTCTGCGTTTTTTGGGCCCATTGAAATGAATGGCGGAATGTTCAGAATTCAAATTTCGATTGTGACATCACAGCTCTAATTGCTTAAGCTTGCACCTGGAAGAGTTCTAAGCCACCTGGCAGAGCTCTAATGGGCTGGGCTGGGCTGTCTGTGTATATGAAGGTGTGTTCATGTAACTTTTGACCCGTATGTCCGATTTTCATAAATGAGGTACCGTTGGAATCCTTGGATGAGGCCGAGTTCCATGCTCCTGATCAAACCCACTCTTGCAGTTCCTCGGAACCGCAATTCTAGTTATTTATTATTCCTGTTCACCCACTTTTTGGCCGAACTACTGCTCCTAGACCGTTTGAGCTATCGACGCGGTTCGAACTCCAAAAATTCAGGCCCGAACCGGTGTAACTTGCTTGTTGATTTCGTGTCGCTGGCCCTTGTCGTTTTCGCGGTATTCCCGTTTTTCTGCGTTTTTTGGGCCCATTGAAATGAATGGCGGAATGTTCAGAATTCAAATTTCGATTGTGACATCACAGCTCTAATTGCTTAAGCTTGCACCTGGAAGAGTTCTAAGCCACCTGGCAGAGCTATAATGGGCTGGGCTAGGCTGTCTGTGTATATGAAGGTGTGTGCATGTAACTTTTGACCCGTATGTCCGATTTTTATAAATGAGGTACCGTTGGAATCCTTGGATAAGGCCGAGTTCCATGCCCCTGATCAAACCCACTCTTGCAGTTCCTCGGAACCGCAATTCTAGTTATTATATCTTCCTATAAGCCCACTTTTTGGCCGAACTGCTGCTCCTAGACCGTTTGAGCTATCGACGCGGTTCGAACTCCAAAAATTCAGTCCCGAACCGGTGTAACTTGCTTGTTGATTTCGTGTCGCTGGCCCTTGTCGTTTTCGCGGTATTCCCGTTTTTCTGCGTTTTTTGGGCCCATTGAAATGAATGGCGGAATGTTCAGAATTCAAATTTCGATTGTGACATCACAGCTCTAATTGCTTAAGCTTGCACCTGGAAGAGTTCTAAGCCACCTGGCAGAGCTATAATGGGCTGGGCTGGGCTGTCTGTGTATATGAAGGTGTGTGCATGTAACTTTTGACCCGTATGTCCGATTTTCATAAATGAGGTACCGTTGGAATCCTTGGATAAGGCCGAGTTCCATGCCCCTGATCAAACCCACTCTTGCAGTTCCTCGGAACCGCAATTCTAGTTGCGACTGTTTTCCAACAAATGCGACACACCGACTCGCACGCGTTCAGTGGTTCACCACAGGCATTCGGTTTAAATCCGAAATGCTCCCACACTGCAGCTGTCGCGTTTGGCTTAGAAACAATTCCATCTTTTTTGTCTTTATTAGGCGTAGCCTACTGGAACTCGCAACTAGCTTTCTCTCTGCCTAGTGCCTACCGGTATACTTCTCACGCGGCTTTTTAGCTGCACCCTGTGGTAGGATACGCCAGTAGTCCCGCCTCCCCACACACCATGCGACTGACAAGTGACTGACATGAGGGTTCACTCATCGTTACTCTAAGGACCCGAGAGAGGGAGAGAGAGAGACGAGGAAAACAAACAAGCAAATGGCATTCATCGCGGCCAGAAAAATTATCGAGCTAATTTTAATTATCATGCGATTAATTGATTTATTGAATATCGCGACAGGCCTAATGGTATTATATGGTTTTTAATCATATGGTTTTGTTTCTTTTAACTTGCATGAAACACTGTCTTGTGTCTTATACACAATGCGGCTAATACACAGGAAATTACTGTACCAGTAGTGTCCATTCTGGTGGTCAGTAAGATTTGCGTAATGTACAGTGCAATAAAAGATGTTTATGGTGTTCATTGATCTAATTAGTCTCCTTCATGTTCAGACGAGGGGAATGGACCTGGTGGAGATTCTGTCCTTCCTGTTCCAGCTGAGTTTCTCCACTCTGGGACGGGTGAGTGCACTCCTTCTTCATCCTTGTAAGGTGCTGACTTCCTGTAACGATAACATACTGGTACGATGAACACATGTTTTAAAGGTGCAGTCAGGGAGTTTACGTGATTTCAAGGCCATAACATTTTTTTTTGTCATATTCAGTAATCATCTCCTCATGACCACTAGCTGCCCATTCTGTGAGTACTCTGTAGGCAGCCCAGGCTCCGAAAACTAGAAACAAACGAAGTGGGGACAGCCTGTCCCCCAATCAAAAATTAAACCCTGCGTGGAATTTCTCTGGGAATACTGAAGGTCAGGGTTCCCACGGGTCATGGAATTTCTGAAATATCATGGAATTTTGGAAAGTCTATTCCAGACATTGAAAGTCAGGGAATTTGATCATTTTTGGGTCAACGTCATGGAATATGAGGGAATTTTGTTGTAGCAGTTGAAAATGTACTTGCCAAAATACATTAATACAAATATATGTCCATGCAGAATTGGTGTATATCTTATTAGCTTTACTGCTTGCTTGAGTAAGAGTGGTAAGCTTAACTTTGTTTATTTAATGCCCATTTATTTATATCCTGCTCTAAAAAAGTAAAAGATTCTTGAATGCTACGTAGCTGCTCTGAAATCTTTGGTTACTATATTGTACCATTCATTCTATAGTAGGTCATGGAAATTCAGTTTTTGTTTTGTCTGGGAAAGTCAGGGAAAAGTCATGGAATTTTGCATTTGACTTGGAGTGGGAACCCTGGAAGGTGAGCTACAGTACCTCTCTGGCGTGTTTCATTTGGTCTTTGGTTAAAATATAATGTGTGTTGTTTTGGACAAAAGTGTCTGCTAATAAATGTAAACATAAACTATAAATATAAACAAACACGACTTCTTGCGAAATCCCTGACTGTGCCTTTAAGTCATCCATCATTACCGTAATGGACATGTGTTCTAGTAGTGCATGTCCTTGGTGAGTCATTTCAAGTTATGATAAAAGCTGTGGCCTACTGGTTTGGGCAGGGGTGTCAAACTCATATTAGTCAGTGGGCTGGATTTGTTGGAATGAGACCTCGTGGGGAGCCGTCATGGTCATTTCCATTTTTCTGCATGGGTATCAGAGTTGTTTGATGACATAACTTAGGATCAAACAACTAAAAAATAATGTACTGCTGTCATATACTGCTCTTTCTCTCTTGAAATGCCCTACTTCTCTCTTCCTGAGGATGGTTTGTAGTGCTAGGTTTAATCGATTTATCATATCATATATTTCTTATTACACATTGTTGAAGACAACTGGATGTGAATATCTTTTTTTTTCTAATTTTGTCTTGCTACCCAAAACATCTGGACACCTAGCAGCTTCCATCTGTTTCATCGGCTCAGTGTCTTTCAATGAGCCATGATGTGGGATCTGATTGGTGAATTAGTTGAATCTGTATTCCATCTGGAGGTCCGTATTTAGACAGGAGAGCCTGCTAGTCCTAACTGCGGTGTGTTGTTCCGTTGATGCAGGATTATTCAGTGGAGGGAATGAGTGAGTCTCTGCTCACCTTTCTGCAGCACCTGCGCGAGTTTGGCCTCGTCTTCCAGAGGAAGGTGAGGGATGCTGTGTTATCATCAGTATGTGTATGTATTGTAGTTCCATTTGACAAGCCAGCAGAGAAGGACATGCAGCTAAAAGAGCCACTCTCATTAGACAACCTCTAGTAGAAAAAGTGAAGTCATTTGATATCAGTCACCAGCTGACCTGGCTGCAGGTAGACAGGTTGTGTGTGTGTGTGGTGGAGATTATGATGTGTCTATATATTTTACTCATCTGTAGAGGAAGTCTAGAAGGTACTACCCGACACGTTTGGCCATCACCTTGTCTGCTGGCATTAGCACCAATTCCTCCTCCACATCTACGTCAGGCATGGGGCCTACAGCAGGCACTGGAGAGGCTGGCTTCATTGTTGTAGAAACCAACTATCGCATTTATGCTTATACAAGTAAGTACACAAGTAAACTGACACAGTATAACTAGTGTTTTCCTAAAATCACCTCTTAAAATCTCTCTTCTTCATGCCGGATCTCCGGTGTGCGGCGCATCGATGTGATGGAAAAATGAAAATTAACTTGTTGCGCTTTGTCAAGTTCGAGTCAATTGAGTTCACCTATGATATGAGAGCAACGTAGCTCTCATTCTAACTAGCCCAGGGATGGGCAAACTACGGCCCGCGGGCCGGATCCGGCCCGCCAAGCACTTTCATCCGGCCCGCCGAGCATTTCATTTAGGCTAGTTATTAGGCTGCTCGCTATTTTTTTCCTGCGATAGACGTTGGTTAGCTTTACTGCAAACTGCTTTTCACTCTCCTTAGATAACGTTTACAATGTCAATGTCAAAACATCATGTTAAATAGAGATAACATCATGTTAAACTAAGTTAACTCTTAGTTATCTCCTTTGCAGCAGATCTAACGTGAACATATGCAATCCATTTAATTGGGAACGCGTCTGCACTCACGAGAGGGAGAGAGAGCCGCAAGTTCCAGCTGGCTTGTGATTGTTGATAATTGATATCTCCTCCTTATAAGAAAGTTTTAAAAGGAAATCATGAAGGCAACAGTAGTTCCCACTACTGACCATTTAAAAACTGTGAGAGGGCCCAGCCGTAGGTACAGCACTAGCCATAGTGGAGCAGGCAGAAGATCATTGAGAAATAAACGTGAATTAAAGCGACTGTCTTAAAGCGATAGTGTACAATTTATACATTTGTTAAACAGCATAAAATTAGCAGTATTTTTAAAACAAATTAGCAGTATTTTAAAACAAATACTTTTCATACTAAATTATAGGCTATAAAAAATGTATTTTTTTAGGCGTGTGTCGTGGGGGGGGGGGGGGGGGTTGTGTGGCCCGCCGGCCAATTTTCAAAACCCAATGTGGCCCTTGAGCCAAAAAGTTTGCCCACCCCTGAACTAGCCTAATGTTACTGGCCGAAGAGAAGCAGAGCAGGGCAGATCTTGGCAAAACCATCTGGTTGAGATACCGGGAACTTTCTTTTGTCTATTATTTGAAAGGTCACCTTTACAAATTGGGGTTTGGATGTGCATTAAATAAGGTGATTTTGATTTATGTAAAAAACAACTGACCATGTCTGAGGGTTCACAAACTTTCACGCAGCTCCGTATGTGACATGGGCTGACCTCACTAAAAATGTGTAATCGTTGCATCATTCCATTGTTGCAACACCTAGTATGTATTTATGGCATCTGTGACTGAGACAGGCTAATGGTACGCAGAAATCTAAACATATTCATTCTTACGGCAGCTTTCATGGAGAAAGGAAAAGGTGTCACAAAGTCATGTCAGAGTTAATAACTCATCATATAGTGCAGGGCTCTTCAACCTTTTTCAGCCCAAGGACCCCATGGCTGAGAGACACTGAGCACAGACCCCCCACCAAATTTAGGCCTGATATAAATATCTTATATTTGGAACTAAATACACTCACACTCACAATGCTGCACATGACATGTTTCCACGGTGATCACATGATCGCATGAAGACTCATAGGTAGCCCATATGTTGTTTTATCAACACATAGAAAGCATATTTTTTGCTTCAGATGAAATAATTTGGCGGACCCCTTGCAGTACCTCCGCAGACCCCAGGTTGAATATCACTGTCATAGTGCCACCTCTTCACTGTTTGCACCTTGTCCAAGCTTCTCTATGGAGAGCTCGTAAACTTCACACTTTGTAATGCGTAATTAAAACCTGACTCCCATCTTTCTACAGCAGGGGTTTTCAACCAGTGTTCTGCGGCCCACTTGTGGTCCGTGAGGACATAGCTGGTGGTCCACGACCATGGATTCAGTAATGTAGTTTCAATGTGGGAATCAATATTTTTGTTCAGTGGTGGTCCTGGAGTTGCTTAAGTAGTCGGAATGATGGTCCCTGGTTCGCAATCAGTTGAAAACCCCTGTTCTACAGGATATAGGGCATTCAGCTGACATCACACTCACTCTGCTGTGTCTACTGCTCCTCTACCTCAGAGCAGTCTCCAGCTTTAAATTTTTAAAATGATTTAAATTATTCTGCATACAAACTGAGGTTAAAAACATACTCATCCAACACCCACACTCTCATAACCCTCCCCCCATTTTCCCTCAAGTCTCTAACTGCCCCTCTCTCTGTGTTCTTCCCTCTTCTGCTTTCTACCCACCCCCTCTCTCTCTCTCTCTCTCCCTCTCTCTCTCTCTCTCTCTCTCCTCCTAGACTCTGAGCTGCAGATTGCTCTGGTGGCTCTGTTCAGTGAGATGCTCTATAGGTTTCCTGATGTGGTGGTGGCGCAGGTCACCAGGGAATCAGTGCAGCAAGCTATTGCCAACGGCATCACAGCACAGCAGGTACCATTTGCCAGGGAGAACGGAACTGTTTGAGATAGAATGGGCATGGCACACTGTCAATATCACAGGGGATTGGTTTATACATTAGGCAGGTTCATGACAAAAAGCCAGATTCCTCCTCATTATTTGCATGTAATTTTATGATAATATCTTCAAATGTTAAACTGTAACTATGACAATTCATGAACATCTATGATGTGTGTGTGTGGGGGGGGGTATTTGTCTGAAATGTCACAATATGAAATATGTCACTATATACACTATAGGATTTCAGAATTTTGGTATAATACTAAATGACTAAATAAAATGTCATCATTACATTGTTATGGTTATGGATAAGCTTTTGTCCAAAGCGACATACAAATACAAAACAATATAATACTTAAAACCATTGTTAAAACTGTTAGTTAGTTCACCCTAGTAGCCATCAGCAGACACTGTGTAAGTTAGTTCACCCTAGAAGCCATCAGCAGACTCTGTGTAAGTTAGTTCACCTGAGTAGCCATCAGCAGACAGACTTCTGATGGCTAAATGTGTAAAGATGTGTGTTTCCTCAGATTATCCACTTTATGCGGACCAGAGCACACCCAGTCATGGTCAAACAGGTACTGTGTTTGTGTTGAATCAAAACACCTAATATTAAAGATGTTAGAAACACCCAATGTAATATGAATATGAGTTCAGATGCAAAACCTTCTAAATCCTTACAACCATACAAATCAATATTTCAGACCAGAAAGAGTGGTATTCAGGGTTTTTTGAAGCAAAATTATTTGATTAACGTATACTATGTGTGGAGAGCATTCACACACCGTCGTTGTCTCATTTTTGACAGAGGTGGCGTATAGAGACTTTTTCACCTGAACTCTTCATGTAACTATGATATTAGCTTTTCTTGCTAACTTCCAACCAGTTCAAACCATTATACCCCATCCCTATAATGTGTGGCACACATGGTAAATAATTGGCATGCAGGGATATCCATCTCTCTGGTAGAGTCCTGATTTTTTTTTAGAAGGCAGTTACGTCATGCCTAATTAGAACAGCCAATCTCAGTCTTGGTTGCCTCGTGTTCTTTTGAAAACTTGCATATCAAAGTACTCTGTCAGACCATTTTTCGTATCTGTTACTTGATTCTGATATGCAAATACAAAAATGATATACAAATGTTTTTGCCATTGTGATTCAGTTACTTCAAAGCCAATCGATGTTTTCATGTGGTCTTTTCATCATTTTGTGTTTTTATCTTTTACTTTTTTCTTAGACTCCAGTTCTCCCCTCGACTATCACTGATCAAATCAGGCTGTGGGAACTTGAAAAGGATCGACTACAGTTCACAGAAGGTGTGTGTGTGTGTGTGTGTGTGTGTCTGGTTGGTTGGTTGCATGTTTATAGGTGTGTTCAGGAAAAAAAAAACGTAATTCAATTGTCTTGATAAGACTGCTCAGGCTGTCAAAGCAGTTTCCCATTCCATCATGCAAAGGTCACCCATGTGGGGATTAATTTACTGGCATTTGAAGTGGGCATGTGATGGAGCCATTTAGTCTCCGCCTTGTGCTGCCGTTGCATGTGCTGCAACTTCAGCCTCTGGGGTGTGAGAAATGTCTTTAGGGTTGGTATAATCAGAAACTGAGATAATGAAAAAATAAATGGATTTTGCTGGCAATGGCCAAGTCGACCTTTAAAGATGATGCCCTTTGACTTGACCCCTCTATGTATCTTTCTCTTTGTATTCTTCTCATCATGTCTTTCACACGTATTCTCTCTTTGTTCACTCATAGGAGTGCTGTATAATCAGTTCCTCTCCCAAGCGGACTTTGAGGTGCTTCGCGACAGAGCTCAGGTGAATGTGTGAACTGTGCGCCTGTTCCATTGTTCCTCTGGGCTGCAGACATTATGACGGGGGTCAGACATTACATAACCTTTCAAACATTATTCTCAATTATGTTATTATGTTGTTAACTGTGGGAGTGTTTATTTGCTGTGCAACCCTCTTGTCCAAACACTCACATTTAGTGTTCTTGGCCATTATGGCAAAGACCCAGTTCAGAGAGTCGATATGTTTGTGAACCAGCTCACTTGTGTCTTTTCTCTCTCTCCCCCTGCAGGGTTTGGGGGTATTGGTATGGCAGAACCCTGCCCACAGGGTCATGGTAGTAACACCCCACGGGCACAGCGAGGTGAAGAGATTCTGGAAGAGACAGAAGAGTCATACTTAATAGACATGGCACATCTTCATCACCCACGAATTACCCAGAATGAGTCAAGGACATGCATATGGACGGAAAACTTGCTGAACTGGAGGCGGACTTGTAGGAGTGTGGCACACAGAGATGCTCCAGGCTCATCTTCTCAGAAGAAGTCAGTAGTGGCCATGATGTATGACAAGCCAGTTGGGAGGACACACTCCTCCTCATAGCCATCACTGGAAATTAACTGAAAACTGGGTTTGTCAGCTAGATTGTGACTAAAAAAAGTGTCATTAGAACAGTGAAGCCCCAGATAGGGGTGGACCCTACAATAATGAACATTTATGGAGGAATATACCGTCAGTATGCGATGTATTTGCTGCAATTGATTTGCATTATAAAGTGAGAGACTTTTTCATGCAACCATATTTTTGTTACGTTATCATTTTATTTGTAAAAGTGTCAAATAAATAATCTAAAAACACATTCTGTTCATAGATCCTTGTGATAATATTGTTTTCATTCGTCAGACCGCCCTTTGGTGGTTCTTGGGAAACGTGAACCTGTCAGCCCAGCTGTGGAAAGACAGCTGGTGGATGGAGCTGGAGGGTGGGGGAGCTACCATCTCCGAGGACATTCCATGACAAACCCACCCAAGCGCAAGACATTGTTTCAAGATTTTATTGTATAAATTCGTTTAAATTTAACGGAACGTCTTTTGGGTAGGCGATACATTATACGAACCTTCAGTCTGCCGTGAAACTAATGCTGCTGTTTTCATTTTCGCTAGCATCTGGCTAACTGGATACCTGCTAACAACAAACGCCAACAAAAGTAGAATGTCTGCGTTGTTTCGTTTCACCTGCTGAATAATCTGTAGTGTCTTAAGATGTCAGAGTGATGACAAAATATTTTAGATGCCTTATTTTAAATTTTCCTCTGTAATACATTTGTTAGTGTTATATTTGACTGAGCAACCTGCTCGACGTCAAGGCCTCATATGGAAGCAGGGAGCTTGCGTGAGAATCCCCCGGGTTCTAGAGTGACCGAGTCGGCAGACTGGAGAGAGGAGACCCCGGGTGAGGAGGCAGAAGAAAGGGACGAAGACCTGAAAGACAGGGGTGGAGATGGGGGGAACGAGAAAAATGGCGAGGAAGTGGAGGGTGACTGTGCGGTTAGTGGTGCTCCTGAAAAAGAGAGGTCTATGGAGGAGGAAACGGAAAAGTACGAGGAAGAACTGGATCCAAGAATCCAGGTAAGATAACTAAAGTCTAGCAAACGTTATCTAGTAAATGTAAGCTTTCCAACAAAGTAAAATCACCAGTAATACAAGTTTGTAATCATACAAAATTCCTTTGGTTTAAAGTTACAGTATTGAAAGTGACTCATTTAAATGTGACAACCACCCAGTGGTTTTCGCAATGTGAAATTAAGTGTTCATGCATGATGATCGCTAACGTTACTGTCGTGAGGTGATAAAATGTTTGTAACACTGGTGGGCCTTCTCAACCGCTGCAGGAAGAGCTGGAGCATCTAAACCAGGCCAGTGATGAGATTAATCGACTGGAGCTGCAACTGGATGTGAGTAAAGTAGTGGAGTTAATTAGAACAGAGATGTCAAGCGGGGTTACTTGAGGTTTTTCCATACTCCAGTCTGATTTGTAGGCCTATTTTATTAGTGGTGTCAAATGAGGTCAGGTTGAAGATGTTTACTGGGTTTAGTACTTAGTGTTAGGAGGAAAATACGGGGGTGTTGGAGAGAAATAACATCATAATAATGGTTCATCTGTATGCTAGAAATGAATGTTGTCATGTTGTCAAAGCTGCTGCAAAATGAGGGGTAATTCTTGCAGAATTTACCGTTCTGAGATAGTTTGTTAGAATGGATCTTTTCACTCCTTTTTGTTTCGTTTTCTCTGTCTGTACGACCACCTTCATCTAGCCTATGTGGTTTGTTCATTCAATCAGGAAGCGCGATCCAGCTACAGACGGATCCTGACAGACTCGGCTCGGAAGCTCAATGCTCAGGGCTCACAGCTGGGGACCTGTATCGAGAAGGCCAGGCCATACTATGAGGCTCGCAGGCTTGCTAAAGAGGTGTGTGTGTGTGTGTGTATGTGTGTGTGTGTGTGTGTGTGTGCGTGTGCGCGCGCGTCTCCTCAGTGTATTCATGCCCATGTTTGTAATCACACTCCCCGTGTTTCCTCATCACTCAGTAAGGCACCATCCATTTTACATTTTCTCTCTCATGTATGTGAGTATACAGTAATGTACAAACACAGTTAATAGCAAATGGGTTTTAATCTGTTATTTTATGTCTTATGCCACTGTGATTGATGGTTGTGTCTTAAGGTTAACTGTGCCTGACCATGCTGTGCCTGGCAGTGTAGTGATTGGTTGTGTAGTGATTGGTTGTGTATGGTCCTCAGGCACAGCAGGAGACCCAGAAGGCGGCTCTGCGTTATGAGCGGGCTGTCTCGATGCACACAGCGGCACGAGAGATGGTGTATGTGGCAGAGCAGGGTCTCTTAGCCGATAAAAACACCCTGGATCCCACCTGGCAGGAGATGCTCAATCATGCTACTTCCAAGGTACACACACACACAAACACAGACACACACACACAGGCTTCCCCAGTCAACTAATAGAGAATCAGCTCACTCCACTGAAAGTTAAACCTGTACTGGACGCAGCTCATGGAATATGAAAGAGGAAGAAGAATTGCTATTTTAAAGTTTGTGTCAGTTTTATCAAAAAAAAATGTGAGTCTACTTCACACATGATATAGTGTATCTAGCTTAGTGTCTCTTCTAGGTAACTAAGATTAGATAAGAGACTATTATTAGGTTGTTGCTAATTCATGAAAAACTTGTTCTACCACTCTGTTGGTATTGGTTGAACACAATGTTATAAAAAATGACGTTAGTCCGCACACTGAAAACTCCTCCTTTATAAAAAAGATTTTAATCACCACATGTGACGTTTCGGGCTGACTGCCCTTCTTCAGACATGAAGACAGCAAGAAGACAAGGCACATTTATACACACACCAATCAAAAAGTCATCTGACAAATCACTTGTTACAGGTTATTATCTTAAAGTGCAAAGTGTCCATTAAAGTGCAAAGTATCCATTAAAGTGCAAGTGCAGACAAAGTCACATGACAATACTGTGTACTGTACATAGTGCCCCAGACAATCTTAAAGTGGTGATAAATACAGGCACAGTTAAGCAAAAAAGCCACAGCTTATATCACAGTAACATGACCTAGCTTAAGAAGTCACAGTAACATGGCCTATCTTAACAGAGTAATGATGAAATACAGCCCAGAAGAGCAAAAACAAGCGAACAGGCCACAGCTTATACATCACAGTGATGTGACCTAGCTTAGGAAATCACAGTAACATGGCCTAGCTTGAGAGAGCAATGATCTGATACAATTTGACCCAATCAGTGACATACAAACAATAAAGTACAGAGAGCCTCTGATAAATATAAGGCCTAGTTGAGCCTACAAAAAAGGTCGCAGATCAAATTCCTCATTCATTCCTTTGGGGGCTAGAGTGTCAAGCGTATATATCCAGAAGGCCTCCCTCTTTAGTAGTAGCGTATTGATGTCACCCCCCCTAGTGGGTGATTTGACTACTTCGATCCCCCAGTAGCAAAGTGTGGACAGATTGTGGGAGTTGAGGGTGAAATGAACTGCTACAGGGCTTTTGGAGTCATGATTTCTTATGTTGGATCTATGTTCAGATATTCTGAATTTCAATGGCCGAGTGGTTTTGCCAATATAGGCAAGACCACATGGACATTTGAGCATGTAAATGACATTCCGTGTGGTACAAGTGATAATGTCTTTGATAACAAAAGACTTCCCTGTATGAGGATGGCTGAAACAGTTCATTTTGTGTGTGAAATTGCATTGTGTGCATCGGCCACATCTATAATTCCCAGGGGGCGCTGCTTGTAAGAAGTTGGTTGGAGTTACTGGTGGAAGGTGGGCCCTCACCAGAGAATTACGCAAGTTGGGTGGTCTTTTGAAAACTACCCGCGGGGCAGAAGTGAAAACTTTTAATCCTGGATCAGATTCAATGATATGCCAGTACCTATTGATGATGGATTTAATCTCTTTTCCAATGGGGGAATATTGCACAATACAGTTTACTTGAGGTCTTGTTTTTTGTACTCTGCTGCGTTGAAGACATTTTGCTTGAGAAACAGAATCAAAACGACTGCGTGCGATTGGTCTCACAGGGTTGTTTTCTGCAACTAACTCCAAAAAAGCTACATATTTTGAAACAACCTACAGACGATAGGATTACAGGCCTATACAGACAAATTGTGATTTTGAATGTGTTTTTTCCACAAATGACGAAACCTTTTTAGGGTGTTTTTCTTTGACTTTGTATTAGATGAAATTTGTCATGTCTACCACATTTTATGTAGAAGGAAGCAACAAAAATAGAAATGACTGGAGAGTAAATGGTTCAAGTCAGGATGCCCTACTTCCCCAAGGCAACAATTAACTGCGCACAGTTATTCAACTGTAGCCTATGTCTACTTGTTGTGTCTAGAATTGTGATGCTGTATTTGTTTTAATACAACTTAGAAAAATTCATATAGGGCCTTTTAAGATGTTTACTCGTTCCCAATTATTAGAAAAATTCATATAGGGCCTTTTAAGATGTTTACTCGTTCCCAATTATTTTTTTTAATCTACGGTATCCTGGGGAGGAATTGTATGTGATTAGTTTAGCTGGAGTCTCTAGTCCTCTGAGGGGCTGTGTGTGCAGCGGTGGGAGGGAAGTTTCCGATGAGCGGCGATGTTTCCAGTGCTGTGCTCAGCGGTTTCTATGGCGCTGGCAGGTGAACGAGGCGGAGGAGGAGCGGCTGCGGAGCGAGCGCGAGCATCAGCGCGTCACACAGCTGTGTCAGGAGGCCGAGGCCCGCGTGCAGACGCTCCAGAAGGCCCTGAAGAGGGTCATCGTCAAGTCCAAACCCTACTTTGAGCTCAAGGCCCAGTTCAACCACATCCTAGAGGTAAGACACACACACACTCTTATGGCCTAACTGTATTTTATGTAGTCTTAACTGCATATTGAAGATAAGAAAATGTGGTCAAAGTATGATGTTGGACAAGTGATGTTTACAAAAGTAACAAAAAAAAATAGTTTGGTACCTTTGTGTTTCCATTGTTGAAGCACATACATTTTGTTGAAAGGTTTGCCTAACAAACTGTTATCATGTCTAAGCTTGTCTAAGCATAGAGAATCTGAATACTCATGCATACATATTTACTATTTTGCAATTTTTCATATCAGTTGGGTGTTTAGTAAGGTAAGTCACCCTCTACTGTTCTCTGGCATGTTGACTTTTAAAAGCATTGCCAGCTGGTTAAACAGCAGATCACTAATAATTACAACCAAGGGATGGTGTACATTTTTGTCCAGGAATCAGGCGGACATGCCCCTCTGATTGGTCAGAATACATGAGCTTAAACAGTAAACATCAAAATGTAGAAATTAATTTGTTGCAGATTTTGGTTTGTTATGAATATTATATTTAGTAGGGGTGGGACAAAATATGAATATGGCAATATAGCATATGGTTTCTTTTTGCGATAAGTTATCAATATGCTGACACCAAATATTGATATATTTACTAAGTTATTAAATTCATGCATAAACATATGCATAAACGTGTCTAAAACACTGAAATATGCATTTTAAAAAGGAAATCTGTGATTTCTTGAGAGCTATATTTTTGCTAATTTGAATTAGAATCGCTGAATTGTGATATTATCGCTATCATGGCCAAAGTATCGTGACTATCGATTCGTGAGGCACTCTGCGTTTCCCAGCCGTAATATTGAGTGAGATTTTAGTGTAATAAAAGTTGCATTACAGTTCAGATCAGCAACAGTGACTAGCTTGATGGAGATGGAACAGAAAACAGAAAACCAGGTCTCATAATTTAAAAACAATTGTGCTGTGTTAGAACATCTTCAGGTTGCAAATAAATATCCCAGAGCTATGAGGCGTGCAAAATAAGGAAATTGAAGAAGATGAATCCTATAATGAAAAGCATGGAGTTTTTAACATGTCTAACTTCACATTAAAATAATGTTTTGATCTTGAAATTGAGCCTCAAATCATTATTTACATTGTAGATTATTTTTGTGAATCTGCTTTGTGCTGCATCACAGAATGCTTAATCTAAATCTAAATGCTTATAGTGCATGATCATGGGAAGATTGCTCATTAACACTTTTGGTGTCTCGCAGTTTAGTTTGATGTGGTGCTCTTCCGTCTCACTGTAACTGATGTATTTGTCTGTCTGTCTGTGTGTGTGTGTGTGTTTGCCTGTGTACGGACACACTCTGTTTTAGGAGCACAAGTCCAAGGTGGTGCAGCTTGAGGAGCGTGTTGCCAAGGTCAAGACCCGCTACTCAGTCGCGCTGCGCAACCTGGAGCAGATCAGCGAGCAGATCCACGCCCAGAGGGGGCGCGTGCGCGTCGCCAGACAGAGCGTCCGCACCTGCCAGGGCCGCAGCTCTCCGGTCGGGGCCGAGTCGGAGAAGGAGGAGGTGGTCCAGGCGGGGGCGTACGGTGGCGTCGGCGCGGGGTTGACCAACAGCGAGTGGGCCGACTCGGAGAAGACCCGCCAGTGGGTGGAGCGTCACCGGGAGAGTGGGTGGGGCCAGCAGGAGAAGGCGGGCTCGGACTCCATGTCCGTCATCAGCCTGCAGACGATCGCGTCCGACCTGGAGAAGTGCGACAGCGTGGAGCACCTGGGAGAGATGAGCGACGTGGGCAGCCTGCTGGGGGAAGACCTGGAGAGAGAGAGAGCCATGATGGAGATGGAGAGGGAGAGGCACAGGGAGAGGGAGAGGGAGAAGGAGAGGGGGGCAGAGGAGAGGCCCGTGGCCAAGGAGGGAGGGCTGGGAGTGGAGAGGGGAGCCGTCGGAGCCGAGAGGCAGCAGAGTTTTGTCAAGCAACACCACAGGAGCGTAAGCCTGTAAGAACACACAGGCACACACAGAAAAACACACACACACACACACACACACACACACACACACACACACTCATTCATTCACAAACACACCACAGGAGCAAGGATTCATCCCACACAAACAGATGTGTCAATACTACAACCAAACAAAATACACATCCACTTACACAACTCATTTTGAAGAACTGTAGCCAGTATCTGCCACTTCCTAGTGGAGGAAGTGATTTTATCCTCAGCTCTCTGCTCAACGCTGCTCACTTGCATGCTGATGAACACACACACACTCGCCACATAAACCTTCATTTTTACCGTCAGGAACAAATCTGTGTGTGTGTGTGTGTGTGTGTTTTGAGTCAACACTATCTGTATGGACAGAGGTGCAGCATGATCTTATAAGTAGAAACAGATTCCCACTGACAAGATTCTCTTACACTCTTCGCCGCTGGAACACACACACACACACGCCTATTAAAAACGCACTTTAAGATGTGAGGGGAATGTGAAGGCAGGCCCCTGAGGGATTCGAAGTCCTTCCTCTCCGAGCAAGTTTCATATTCCACACCAATATCAGTGTTTTGAGGAGGGTGGGGGGTGAGGCACTGTGGAACACTGGAAGGCGGAAAAAGAATAGAGCAGAAAGGTCAGGTTTCTCTAAAAGGTCGTCGCTGTGATCGTCCCATCATTGAAAACAGACACCATTGCGCATCCTGAAGCCGCTCATAATAATAGCAGCATCAAGCCCACCAATCCCGCTAGTCCTCTCCCCTGTTCCAGTATCTTCTCACTGCAACACTCATGCAGCACTTTATGCAGGAAGATTGAAGGTGACTCTTGCAAGGCTTGTCTGATTTAAACACACGCCCAGGCGAACACTGACACACACACACACATATACACTTGGGCGTGTGTATTTTTTTTTTTGGCAGTGTGCATGATACTGACACAATTCTACTTGACTGGATGCTGTGCACACACACTTGTTTCATAAACACAAATACATAAACACACAGACGCACACACTCTCTATATCCGTAAGATGTCGATGATCAAAAGATCCGCCGGAGACAGATGATGTCATGGTTCTGCTGCCTACGCAGTAATCCCAGCAGTCCTGAATCATCTCGCAGGAGCCCGAGACTACTGACGTTAATGTGCTGTTTTTGGTTGGACGTGAGAGCGTTCTTTGATTATTTATTTTTTTTTGTCTGTGTGTGTCTGTGTTCTTTCTTCTGTGTACTCTGCTGGAGTCAGAGAGGAGACGATCTTGTCGTTGTCGTGGACACCAGATGTTTTACAGTCTAGGAGGCACGAGCTGGACCCTCTTATCCCCCTTTTTATCCTGACTTTGTCCGTGTCATTGCTCTCTTCGTTTACTCTCTGGTCATCTCTCTATACCACCCCCCCTTCCCCCCTTCACTCCATCCTCATTACCAACCAATAACCAATTGTTCTTCTCTTCCTCGAGTGCCACAGTGACTCTGGCCTGAGGTTAATGGTCTAGTTGTGGCTAGCTTGGGATGGCTGTTGTACCACAAGTCTTATTAACTGATGAAATACCATAGTACACACTCTCTTTCTCGCAGCAGTGATTATCTTGACTTTGACGCTTTTGACAGAGCCGCTTGTTAGGGTCACTGGCCGCTGTGACTGTCTTTAGATCAGCGGTTTGGCTGTCTTAGACCCGCTGGAGAAGTGGCCCTTAATTCCTGATGCGGGATTAGTCTTATCCTCCCACCTCATGTCTTCCCATCTGCTTCAGTGGCTCCTTGTGTCTGTGCACTCTGCTGCCCTTTTCTGACTGTCTGCATCGTCACCCCCCTCGCCTCTCGCCTACTCTGCCCTGATCCCAGTAGCCCTCTCACACGGCACACATCCTAGCGACCCCCCTACTGTCCATGTTACTAACCGCCTCACACTCGACAGCCCCCCGTTGTGCATTCTGCTTGCCTCTGTCCCAGTGTTCTGTACATACGCCCCTGCTGTACAGACCTGTTTGTGTGTTGGCCGTGCAGGTGATGTATTATAAATGCTGAACAATGTTGACTGACCGGTAACTTATTAAGGATGTAATTTATTGAATAACAGATGATTAAAACTTTTATTGAACAACCCCACTTTGGCCTCATGGGTTATTTTTTTTCCACACTGTAATAAGGAAAAACTACCAGGCAGGTTCCCCAGAACGGTGGTTAATGGAGCAAGGCTTATAACGATCTGTTGTGAAATGCTCAGACTTTGTCGCACAAACTTCTTATATGAGGGCAATGAACACGCCTACGTACACAAACACACACACACACACACACACAAACAAAACGGTAGCAAATAATTGCGACTAAGCACCAACGTGGGTGTAAGGAGCAGTGATGGAACATCAGGGTAGAGATTACGATAGCAATTTCAGCCAGAGAGGAGTGGGTCAGGGGCCGGGTCGGGGTGCTGGCAGATGGGGAAAAAGGTGATGGATGAAGTCTTTTGGAGAACCAGGCTGGAAGAGGTGAGAGATATGCTGCTCAGCAACGGCAAGTGAGAGACAGATTCAATTAGGAGGGACAGAGAGGTTGGCGAGAGGAGGTAAAGACTATCGGACTGGTCATCGGTGAAAAGAAGGCGAGGACAGGGAGACTTCCAAGCTGGCCTCAGCCATTTAAATAAAGATATAGACCTCAGTGTAAGCCCCAAAGACAGAAGGGGGGTGGTAGGGGCGACAGTATAAGAGCGACCAGGAGATGATTGAGGGCAGAGAGAATGGGTGGAGAGAAAAGGATTCATGAGCAGCAGCAGAATTGAACAATGGGGCTAAGGAGAGTAAGTGTTGATAGACAGTGATTACATCCAAGGCCCGTGATGGGGAGTTAATAAAAGAGGGAGGGAGAGGAGCATGACAGCCAGACTGAACAGAGAGATGGAGGGACTATGGGCCTTTGTTCATTTGTGGACTGCAATTTTCCACCTTGAATAGTGACTTCTTGCTGTGTGATAATCGTATGTTCTGTGGAAGGTGTAACGGAAAGAGACAGAGATGGACGAAATTAGTGGACAAGGTGTAACAGAAGACGGACGAAATAAGTAGATATGTTTAGTGTGCTGCCACATGCCCGGTCTATGCTTCTGAACACACACACTGTCCAATGCCGAGGGCTCGGCGGTGGTCCTCTCATCCTGTTCTCTGTGCAGCAGGGCCCCTCCTATGACTGCGGCGTGCCGTGAGCAGCGCTGACAGCCCAGGCCTGTTTTGGTGATTGATGTGAGTGAATATGCAGCAGAGCAGGGAAATGGGGATAAACCAGATTACCCAGCGGGTTCCAGACAACATGAGAGGAGAGGAGAGTGCAGAGGAGAGTGCTGTTGAGGTAACGTCAAGAATTTTTATTTTTTCTTGTTTGAGTAATCTAAGGACAACTGCGTATTAGCATCTGATTTTTCCTATCATCAAAAAGATTCATTTAATAGTTGTAGTTACTGTGCATATGCACATTTTTGGACAAGTAGACCTACATGACAGTGAAACATGAAGTCTAATAACAATAACACATCATGACTGCCAGATAAAAAGGCTAATGCAAAAAGAAATAGATTTAGAACCAATATGACAGGTAGAGGTATAGATAGGTAGTCATCATAACATCTACAGGTGTCCATTGTAACAATTGAAACACTGACAACGATACTAATGACCCCAGGCCAGGCAGGCAGGCAGTCAGTCAGCCGGTCCAAACTGCTTCAGGCACGCTTGGCCAGCTCCAGCAAAGCTGACAGCTCAAGTGTCATGAACCTGCTGTTAGATCTGTTGTTCGGCACCACACGGATTGAGATATCAGTAGCAGCTGAGAGGGAGTATTCATCCAGTGAGTGTCATGAGAAGGATATCTGTTCAACCGTGCCACAGACCACACATGGCGAACAACCTGACACAATTACTTATAAATACAGATGAAAAGCTGTCTTATCTACTCTCATATAAATGGAGCGCACTCACACACTTGCTCATACAGTACACACACAACTGAGTACACAAGCCCTCTCCCACAGGGCAGAAGATATTTGTCAAAACAGTCATCCGAATGGATGTAGAGCTGGGAAATTCCACATATTTTTCTGAAAATATCTGAAAATGTAGCGGTGTAATATTCAGTGCATGCATTCATGTACTGCAAAAAAATAAATGTTGTTCCGAATATAGGCCTACTTACACATATATTATGTATCACCTGTAATTCTCTCTCAATCCAAAATATGTTCAAAAATATGATCATGACATTTCTACGCAGAAGTAATCTCTACCTGTCATCTGTTTATTCTTGAGGAATGTTACTGTCACCATTTATGGAAATGGCTGGAAGTTTTCAACTTGAACATGACAAATGTCTGCAGAGTCAGATTGAATCTCCAGGGGTCCTTGCAGGCCCTGTGACTTTCACACTATTTCCCCAGAAAATGATCTTGCCTTCTGGGAAAATAGGCTAGGCCAGCTACATATTTTTCATTTGCAAGAATGGTGGCTGTTGCATATTATGGCTATGATGGGCAAATATGGGTATTATTTGTCATTAAAAAAAAAGAAACTGACATGAGTATGGTGATGTAATAGGCCTACTTGATGGATTGTACTTTAGTACTTTCATTGTGTGGCTGTATTTATTTTATAATCCCTTCTATGGGCCGTTTGCTCATCTAATTGAAGGGTTGATTTTCAAATATTCATTTCCTTGTGGCTGTCAACCTCTGTGAAATGTATCCATTCATTTCCATGCGCAGTGGCTCACTCCCCTGCCTTTGGCCTGAACTCCGTTTCAGCCAGCATGACTCATCCACTCGCTTCCCCTGCAAAGCCTGCAGTGATCGGATTCTGTGTGCCGCTTACCATGGATGGCTTTTGCACGCAAACCGTTGAAATAATGAATAATAAAAGGGATAATCCCGCAGTGACAACAGAAGTCCGGCAGCGCTGATCCTTGTCTCCCCTCTAATGGAATTTCAACGAGAAGCTGTAACAGCGTCAGGTCGCAGCAGAAATAAGTATATTAGGCTACACTCGAAGCGTGAGTACATACATCAACCTGACAACACACAAGAGGGGAGAAAAGAGAAAAAAACTGGTTTCCATTGGTTGCGCTCAGAAAGCCATCCGCGCGGCAGAGGGGTGGGCGGGGGGTGGTGGTCTGTACTATTTATCTAGGATATGCGCGCACCATCTGTCTCTCCGGCAGCCAATCAGCACTCTAATTCCCACCATTCTCTCGTCGCCGTCCTCGTGGATTGTATCGTAAGCGAGACCAGGCTACTGCAGATGAGAGCGAGCGCGGGCGAGAGCGCTGTGGAAGAGTTAACGTTGCGTCTCGCCCCTGTGACGTCGTGAGTGAGTGAGGGACTGATGGGAGAGCTAGAAGGAAGGAAGGGAAAGGGAGGTGTACCGTTTGTCGTTGTCGTCGTCCGTCTGTAGATGCTGTGTATTTTCTAATCGTATCATTATCTGACAACATTTATGTTGCATTTTCCTATGCTTCAGGGTTCAAAAATATAGCACAAGTGAACTGCACGAATTATTAGCATAAAGCACAGTATTATCAAAGCACCGCTACCGAGAGTTGTTATTTATTTTTCGTTGCTAGTCGTAGCCATTGGGAAACGGGATTTTCATGGGCGTTTGGAGTGTGTGAGTATAATCGTGAGCTGTTGGTAGAATGTGTGTTTTAGGCTTTTTTCACTGACAGCGCGTGAACATTTCCGATGAAATGCAACTTTTCGTTTCCTTTTTTTTCCCCTGTGAGCTCCATGTTATAAATGTGATGCCAGTGATTTTCGATCGAGCAATACATTGACCCAGGCACAACTGTATTCTCAGCATATAAAAATTGCACAACTTTGTCTGTTCGACTGTAATCTTATGACTGTTATTGGCCTATTGAGTCGCGGTTTCGATTATAGCCTACGTTTGGTTTCCAGAACAATCTTTGATATTTATAAATAGGCACGCGACCATTATCACGCAATATTAATAATTTTATTACACATGAAGATTGTCGGAACTCGACATTAATAATCTCTGCAAGCAATTTAAAGAAAGATATTTGTTGTGGTGGCACGCACGCGAGTACACATTCACGTACACACATACACCAGCCTCTCCACTGAATAGGACCTCTTCTGAGCGGCGTCCCGCGGAGAGCCCGAGCAGCGCGGTAAGTATGTGTGTGTGTGCGTGTGTGTGTTGCCTGTCTGAAGTCCTGTTGTCCATCATCACTGACTCTCTAATGCTCTCGGTGTGTGTGAGTGCAACTCTGTGTGCTCTGGTGGGCTCGTGCTGCGTGTGTGAGTGTAGCTCTGCGTGATATGCCGCGCGCAAGCTGTGTGTGTTGGATGTGGACTAGGATGTTTCTGCACCTTAGCGTTCACACGCATCTGGTCCATGGTCAGTTAGAGTCCGTGCTTTCCTGTCTTGGCACTCCTCCCGCCACAGGACAGCACTGTCATAGCCTATTGATCGATGAAGGGGCGATGGAAGGAGCAGGAATGTGCGACCGTGAGAGACTGGAGAGGATGTCATACCGCGCTACGCGGCCAGTCATGCTGGTCCTCATTAACAGATGTCAATGGTCCCCACCCACCCAGCCTCATGCAAACATGCGAAGGCCCATGGTGTGCAGAGGCTTTGGTGATAATACCCGGACCTGCTCTTAAATCTACCCGGGGAGTCCCTCATTGAGCCTGGAATCCCGCTATGATTCCATGTGCCCCTGTCCAGGGTGCTGAAGCCGACCACACACTATAAGAAGAAACGGCAGAGAACCATCAGTGGCAAGTCAATCTGTGTATGAGATACACATTATGTGCTTAGGATTTTTTTTTTTTTTTTAGGTTATTGTGCTTTTATATTTTTTGTATAGTCTTAATATCATTGGAAGTTTAAGGATGCATGCACCTTTCTATCTATGCTATAGTTCTTTTTATGGAAATCAGACTCCATCCTGTATGAGCATGATTTGTAGGTGATGGATGCGTGTATGTAGAAGTGAGTGTATGTGATGTATGCATGGATCGAGGTTGTTTGTGAAGTGTGTATGCGGTTTTGCAGGTGTAAATGTGGTTTATTAGCTTCTCTGTGGTGGTGCATCGTGTTTATTCATCAGCAAGCCACATCCCCAGGGAGAAAAGAGTGAGCTTAACGAACTCTCATAATTAGGGCAATCAGAAGTAACGGCTTTCTACTGAGTCTGTATGCTGTGCTGACTGTGCACTATATATGTGGCACTGATGAACACACAGACTCCCAAAGAGAAAAACAAAAATAGAGAAAATTGTCTCATACTAACACCAGCAGCATTTCTGAAAGTAGTGTTCTTCATGAGTGGTACAAGAGTGCTGTGCATGTGCCTGAGTGGTCACATGATCATAGTGTGTATGTGTGTTCATGTGACTGGCTGCATTATCTTGCCTGTGGGGCAGAGCTAAATACACAAGTGTATGTGTGAGTGTGTAAGAGTATGTACTACATTTCTTTCAAGGAGTTCTGAATTATTAAATTGGAAAATGAATGTGGAAATATTTGTGAGCATAGAAGTAATCCATGTCCATTCTAAGAAATTACGTTGGTACCTTTCATTTTGTACTGATATAATATGGATGCTTGCAATCTTCAAGATAACACACACACGCACACGCACGCACACACAAAATGACAGATCATCTACAAAACACACTGATAAACCAAAGTCCGACACTTCCTCGTTTTCCTGAGTGATGTTTTGAAATCCCCAACCATTCGAGTTTGTGTTGCCTGGGCAACCCCTTGGGCCATACTGCAGTATCTCCTGACAGGTTAATTGACTCTGCCTCCTCCTCCCCTCCCTTCCGCTCCCCCCACCCATCTCCGTAGAGTGTGCATCCGACAGGGTCTTGTGTCTCGTTGCTCGGCAAAGCGGCACTATGCTGACTGACAGGGCAGTGCCTCGGCCAGGTGATCACACTCGCGCTCGACAGGGGAACAGAGGGGCTGACTGACACGCGCGGGCAGGACGACATACTGGAGAATGTAGAACAGACAGTCCGACGCCTCCCCTGTCTCGCTGTCTGCCCCTCCATTGGTTTCCTCTTGTCATTTTGTCTTCACCATTTTTCTGTCTCTCTCTGCCTCTCTCTCTCTCTCTCTTTATTTATTTTACTCTGTCATCCTCTTGCTTTCTCTCTCTTTATTTCTTTGGCTCTGTCTCTCTCTCTCGCTCTGTCTTTTTCGCTCACACTGACATACTGAACTCCTGAGACCCACACTGGGAACCACCACTGCGAGAGGGCTCTGGTCCACTTCTCTTTCAAGTCATAGGCAGTACAGATCTCTTACTCTGTCTCTTCTCATCCTCAGTTCACCTGGCCTGAGAGGGATGTTCAAGTTCAATGTTTCGTGGGTACAGTCTCCAACTGACCTGACTTCAGACTAAACTGATTGGAGATACTATACAAGCAGATAAGGTGAATGTAATTGAAGTAGGGATAAATAACCAGAGAGAAGCTACCAGAGCCAGAGTTCTCAAGGGACAGCGTATGGGACAGTCATAATTAATTCAGTCCGAAATACGCTGCACTGCTTTAAGTCCTTGTCTGGGTTGTTGCATTTTATAACCTATGCATGTCCCCTGTGCTACATATAGAATTGACAGCGCTGTCCTTGAGTTATGTGTTTTGTGTCAGTGTGTGTGTCTGACGAGGGCTTAACAGAACTTTGTGGAGTAAGGAGGACAGTAGAAGGCAGAAGGCAGCACTCATACCTGCTGGATAGAACAGCAAGTCCCGTAGGAATAGTGGGAATAGTGTTTGGGATGGAGCTCAGATTATTCAGCAATCTGAACGCTGAACGCTGGATTGTTATTCAGCAATCTGAACGCTGAACGCTGGATTGTTTTTTGCGGTTTTATCAAGCCCATTCTGCATTAATAATTTCTTCTCATTTTACTCGGGCTTCTGAGCTGTGCTGTATTGTTTTGGTTATGAGGAAAGAAAAAAAAAAGGCCCGTCTTTGCTCTCTGTATGTGGTCAGCGTGAGCTGAACCAGAAACACATGGGATATTTAAGCATGAATAACGATAAACAGGAATGATAGACCTTCAGCATGGTTCTGGACTCTTCTGTTTTTTCCCTGTGTGTGTGTGTTTGTTTGTGTTTATCACTGGTCGTGTGTGTGTGTGTGTGTGTGTGTGTGAATCTATAAAGGTGTGTGTGTGTTTTTGTGCTTGTGTGTGTGTTTGTGTCTCAGTGTGTATCTGTGTGTGTTCGTCTCTGTCTTTCTGTGGGTCTGTGTCTTATCGTTGCTGCGCAGAAAAGCCTTTTCCGCAATGCTGCCTCCGAATGCCAGACAGTAATAATCTTTGGTGTCTGTTAAAGTGGAATTCATATTTCAGCTTGTTGTTTAAGCAAGTGGGTGTGTGAGTGTTCTTCTGTGAACAGCGGGATGGCGTGTTTGGTGCCTGCGCTGATATTTTGGTGTCTCAGCCGGTGTTTGGGGCTTAGCTGATTTTTCATGAGTTCAGTGTCGTGATGAGCGGGGTCTAGGCATGCTCAGAATGCTTGATTGGCAAGGCGACTGGCCAGGGTCCTGAATCGCTCCACAGACAAGACTGAGAAATAGGATTGGAAACCCCTGCAGACACCTTCCTTACGCCAGGCAGGAGGTGATACAGCAGGAGGGTGTGTGTGTGTATGCTAAAGGAATGCTTAAGTAAGATATGTGGAGACAGATGTAAGCAGAATTAAACATTTCCTAATAGAAAAAAAGGGGGAAAAAAGCCTGGAAACTGATCCTCCCCCCCCCCCCCCCCCCCCCCCCCACACACACACACACACACATACACAAACACCCCCCCACTGAGCTTTGGTTCTGATCCGTCAGTTGGTGTGTTTGGCGTCCGAGAGAGCTGGAGTTTGCTGCAGGCCTAAAGGGGGGATGATCCACCCCTGCCTCAGCACCGTCAGCGTGACGGTCAGCTGACTTTGGTCCCCCTAATGTGTACCCCAGCCGGTGGGCATGGCCATGCCTGAGACACACCGGGCAAAAGCATCCAGAGGAAAAGACCCGAGTGAAAAATGAGCGAATGAGGGCAGCCATCAGATGAGGAGAGGAGGATAAGCGGAGACATCAGGAGGAGGAGGAGTGTGTGTGTGTGTGTGTGTGGGGGGGGGGTTGGGGGGGGTGGCAGAAGACGAAGAACGGACAAGCAAATGGAGACATTTTGGAGAGACAGAGTAGCGGCAAACGAGTGCAGACATCAGCGGAAGACAGAGGAGGAAGGAATGAGTGCAGCAGGCCTCAGAGCAAGACAGAGTGGGAGTAAGTGAGTGCAGACATCGGTGCAAGATATGAGATGAATGAGTGGGAGACTAAGGAGGCAGAGGGGGGGGGCAGAGGGAGTGAGATGGAGGATGGGGGAGAGAGGAAAAGAGATGAGTGTGTGTCTGTGTGTGTGTGTGTGAGAGAGAGAGAGAGAGAGTGTCTGTGTGTGTGTGTGTGTGTGTGAGGACCTCAGGAGACCTTCTCCTGTAAGAGTTTTGTTCAGGAGTCATCAGTCCAAACATTAGACAAAGCAAAGCAGTTACTGAATTAGACACATTTCCTCAACTCGCACAGCATTTTCTCAAGACTGAACAAAATTACAAAGTAAACTGTTGAGAGCTCAGGATTTGATGACAAAATCTAATTCTCCCCTCCAGTACATATTCTCAATTTAAAATGAATATATTACAGTGAATATATGGACAACGTGTAGCATACTGTTATCAATTCAGAACACAGAGGCAGGACAGTTTTCAGAACGTCCTGATGTTGTACTTTTGTTTTGCACTCCGCCATGGTAATGAGATATTTCTTAGCTTTGCACTAAGAGAAACAATCCCGATATATTTCCTGGATGTGAAGTGCTGTGCAGAGATGCATCAAAGGAATGTTGAAGCCAAAGTGAAGGACAATGCAGTGAAATTAAAACCAAGTAAAGACAATCTGACTCAGCACCACACACACACACACACACACACACTCACACACTCTTACACACTCACAGATTTTTTGCTCCTGTAAGGTGCTATGGGCAGCAGTACTCACTGGCTTTGTCATCATGAAATAGCTTGGCTGCCTTACACACACACACACACACACACACACACAGAAGCTCACACTCAGTGATACCTACATAATGCACATTCTGTACATTCTGAAAAAGCATCACCACGCACATTAAATTGAACCCTCAAGCCTGTCATGTGTACTGAGGAGGAGCCCTGTAAATCCATACGTACACTTATATCCTGAGGTTTTGACCATTATGGGAATCATCTTGTAATATTAGTGTGTGTGTGTGTGTGTGTGTGTGTGTGTGTGTGTGGGTTCTCTCGTATCTGTCTGGGTGGTTTGTGAAGCGTGTTGTGTCCGATGGGAGCTCATTTGAGAGGCGTCCAGCGCCGCTGTTTCTAAACACTCATTAGCAGCGCCTCGCGGCCTCATTCTGCCCTCAATTCATTAGCTCATGTTTGCTGTTTGGGTGAGTATACTGTACATAGGAGTGTGTGTGTGTGTGTGTGTGTGTGTGTGGTGGATGGTGGGTGATAACAAAAATAATGTGAGTGTAGGCCTATGTGTCTGCATATGCTGGCCATGGACAAATGAATGTGTCTGTGTAGCCTCCTGTTAGTAGCCTCTGTCTCCTGAGACTCCTGTTAGTCTATGTCTGTTCCTCATGCCAGCTATGCTGATGTGTTGAAACTGGAACTGTTCTGGAACAACCGTTGCATTGAAAGCCTTTAACCTTAGGTCTGAGTCTACCTTTGATTTTAAATAGAAGTTGGAATTTCCATTACAGGGGCTGCGGCGTGAGTATGCAGCAATTTAGTCTATTGGTGAGCTTGTGAGTATGGTTTTATGAATGTTAGCCTGTGTGTGTGAACTGAATATCTGTGTGCCTGTATTGTGTGTGCATTTGCATGTTTGTGTGTGTGTATTTGCATGTGCATTTGTGTGTGTGTGTGTGTATGTGCGTGTGCATTTGTGTGTTTGTGTTTGTGTGTGTGTGTGTGTGTGTGTGTGTGTGTGTGAGTGTGTGCATTTGTGTCTGTGTGTGTGTGTGTGGCAAAGTGAGAGAGAGAGGTAGGTGTGGGACAAGTCTCCGTAACTGACCTCCCTCCAGAGCCTCATTAGTAACAGAGCAGTGCTGCAGAGGCCTAACGGGGCCCAGGTGAGAGAGAGAGAGAGAGAGAGAGAGAGAGAGAGAGAGAGAGAGAGGCTGACAAACGCATTACCTTACGTAGCCACCTGCTGTTGTCCAGATGGGGGAGACTCCGGCACCGCCTCCATCTGGCCCAGGGGGGCAGCTGCGTTGGCCGCACTACCGTGTCCCGAGCTGCTGCTGCTGCTGCTGCAGTCGGTCCCGTGGCCTCTCCGTCCGTCTCTCTCACTGTGGCCGAGGCCCGGGATCAGCTGGTCTGGACCAAGCCATGCAAGACAGGCACCAGAGCCTAGGGCCCTGTTGTGGTGTGGTGTGCTGCTATGCTTGGGTGAGTGGTGTGCTCGTGTGTGATGGCTGGGATGAGGACGTGTGTGTGTGTGTGTGTGTGTGTGTGTGTGTGTGTGTGTGTGTGTGTGTGTGTGTGTGTGTGTGTGTGTGTGTGTGTGTGTGTGTGTGTGTGTGTGTGTGTGTGTGTGTGTGTGTGTGTGTGTGTGTGTGTGTGTGTGTGTGTGTGTGTGTGTGTGTGTAGGTGTGTTTTTGCCAGACTGTGTGTAGAGGGAACAGCCTAGAAGGAATACATTGACTAATGAAAACCACAGAACTGTTGAAGATGCAGAGTGTGTGAGAAAGGCTGAGCAGAGGGAGAGAAAGACAGAGATAAAGAAAAGGAGAAAGAGAGAGATAAGGAAAGAGAGAAAGAGTGACAGAAGTGGAGAAGGCAGCGTTCTGGGGTAGCTGGCATTTTTCTTTTGTTTGCTCCAATTTCTTCCCATGGTGCATTGTGCAGATGACATCACCAGCTAAGATGGAGATGTTTACATCAGAGGAGACGGGTTGATGTGTTGGAGTTGCTTAGAGCTGGAACAGGAAATCAGGAGAGTTTGAACACAGATGTTGAAGGAACACTTCCCCCACGACTCCCTTGTCTTGTGGTAGGAATCAATGTAGTTCACCCCATGGGAAAACTATCTTCTTGAAATGCAACTCCAGGCGATGGTTTCTGCTGTGAAATTATATCTCGTCTGACAAGGCAGTTTGAATATTCATGACTTGCCAGGCACATCTAATTGATTGTCTTGAATGATTATTTTTGTGGACTAGCATTTAACATCTTCAGAAAGGATTATACAGGCTCATAATAGTTATATTTGTGCATTTATCACATGCTAATTGTGTCTATCTGTCAGTGTTTGTG
>NW_027468685.1:12259468-12261968 GCF_046254945.1 Alosa pseudoharengus
AACAACTTTTGTGTGGATTGTTTGTTTCTTTGAACTAGGCTCTCTTACTTAAGAGCACATTTCTAATCTGACGCACAGCACCATTCTCCACCACCACTGCAATCTAGCTCCAGTGGTGCTCTTATTCAATTCAATATGAATTCTCTGCCTGAGCTGCTGGGACACGGTGGCTGTCATCCCAGTGATTGTTATGGGGTGAAACCAGGACAGACAGGTTTTTAAACTGATGTGACCCTCACTGATGAAACCGTTCTGTTTTAAAATTTCATGTTTCGTTTTATCCCTTTTAAGTTAACCGTAACATCTGTTTTTTTTTTTTTTTTGGCCCTCGCCGTCGAACGCTCCTTGAAGCATTTCTGTGATCTCGTATTCCATTTTATCGTGGATGTAATCTTTGTGCCTGGAAGGCTCCACACAAATAAAAATGTGATGAATGTCTGGTTGTAGTTATGAGGTGATGCTGGAACATAAGGGGTCAGATGCATTCCATAACTCACCGCCGGACGATGCTTTCAATGGGCACCGCTGGCCTTTAGACCTCGGGGTGAGACAGCTGAGTGGGATAGGGCCAGGAGCAGTGTTGTGAGGAAACACTTTCATCTTACTGTGCAGGTTCAAGCTAACATGGCAGAGGGGCATGTTAGAGCTGACAACTACTGCATTCCCCTCCCAAGTGTCTGTATGTGTGTGTGTGTGTGTGTGTGTGTGTTTGTGTTTGTGTCTCTCTCTCTCTCTCTCTCTGTGTGTGTGTGTGGTTGTGTGTGTGTACACATGCACTTAAGATCCTTTCCTCTCATATGCACTTGGGATCATTTCCAGTAGCCTGTGCATACATTTTCTAAGCATGTGTCTGTGGGTGTTTTCTCTTGACCTTGCACTCTTTGAACTTTGAACTTTGTGTGTGTGTGTGTGTGTGTGTGTGTGTGTGTGCGTGTGTGTCAATGATAAAGAAACTGAATTTGTTTATCCAATTATCACATTATCCAATGTTTGGCACCTGTAGAATTTAGGGCAAAAATAACAGTGTATGTACTAGGGGTGTAACGGTTCATGTATTCGTACTGAACCGAAACGGTACGGGCGTCACGGTTCGGTGCATGAATTTACACGGAGAATACACGGTATAAAAATACATAAAACTCGTGTGCGGATTAATTAATGTCATGCGCAATTACTGTTAAGTAGCGAGAGTTACGGGAGTTCTTTAGCGACACCTAACGCTAATCTGTAGGTCGTCAGTCGAGTCCGTCAGTCATTAGCAGCACTAAGGTTAGACCCACAAGAGTTAGAGGATCCGCTGGTCTCTTTAAGATCGCAAGTTTGAGAACTTCAGTTACAGTAACGTTAGTACAGGCGAAAGAGTGGTGGATAAGATGAAACTGTGTGTCGGCGTTGTTCAGCAGTTGTTGGGTATGTGAGTGGAAAAAATGCTACACATATTCGAAGCCATCACCCAGATGATGTAGGCTACCAATCACTGAAACGAGGGGGGAAAAAACTTCCCCTGCGCTTCAGCAGCCTTTGGATACACATACAAATAGGGCCAAAACCTATGGCTTAAATTAAATGATTTCGTAATGACAGAAAGCTATGTAAATCGCGTGGTAATTACCTTTATGTTGGGGTAACTTGTAACTTCTCACATGAGGAGCTGGTAGTGTTAAGTGCATAGACAGTAAAATAAAGTGACAAAGCTAACCAGGCTAATAAACAAACCATGCTACGGTGAGTTAACGTCAAAGGGCAAAGTCACGTGACTTCTAGTTGTAGTCTGTTTATGAAATGAAAGGAGCAATTTCGTTTTTTTTAAAAAGGCAAAATAGTGTGATATTTTCACAGTTAGTAGGCTAGATTATTACTTTACACACAATGAAAAATATTGAGGCAAATTGTAGACCCTTCCATATACAACTAAACACAGATGTTGAAGGTCTTGCTTAAGTGGATTTTTAAAAATCATTTTTCTATGTAATTTGCACTTTCAGAAATAAGAGATACTGTAGGCCTATTTTCAGTTTTATAGCTGATTGTCTTATTTTGTTTACAAGTTACAGATGGAGTCTGGGTACTTATTGTACTGTTTAGCCTACATCTTACACACTTCAGGCTGTTGCAGATAGCTCAGGGAAGAGACTGTATGACACTAGGTGGTACAGCCTGAGACATGCACAATAAAAAAAAAATGCTTTCTGCATTTTTGTTTTGCTTTTCCCTCCATTGTACCGAACTCGTACCGAACCATGATGTCCGAACCGAGGTATGAACCGAACCGTGACTTCTGTGTACCGTTACACCCCTAGTATGTACAATATCCAGGTGTCTGAATTGGTCCTGAACACGCCCTGGCAGAGAGTACGCAAAGATTCCAGGCGAATGTAGGGATCAGGCAAAGACTCAGCGTGAACATCCCCATGTATTTCCCCACTGGCATGGAGTGCAGCAGGCGGTAGAGGAGGAGGAGGAGGAGGAGGTGGAGGAGGTTGGGGAGGCGGTAGAGGAG
>NW_027468685.1:12264468-12281968 GCF_046254945.1 Alosa pseudoharengus
TTTGTCATCGTGAAATAGCTTGGCTGCCTTGCTCTGTTCTTTTACCTGATCTGCACCTTCCTCTCCTTTTCTTTCACTCTGTCTCTCCAGTTCTCTCTGTCTGTCTCTCCTGTTTACGGGGCAGCCGTGGCCTACTGGTTAGCACTTCGGACCTGTAACCGGAGGGTTACCGGTTCGAACCCCGACCAGTAGGCACGGCTGAAGTGCCCTGAAGTGCCCTCACTGCTCCCCAAGCGCCGCTGTTGATGCAGGCAGCTCACTGCGCCGGGATTAGTGTGTGCTTCACCTCACTGTGTGTGTGCTGTGTGTGTTTCACTAATTCATGGATTGGGATAAATGCAGAGACCAAATTTCCCTCACGGGATCAAAAGAGTATATATACTATATACTATACTCACTGTCTGTCTCTCCTGTTCTTTCTGTCTGTCTGTCTGTTTCCCACTGTCCTGTTGGACATATCGGTCCCAGTTGAACTCGTGCATGATATTTGCATTCTGTGTTTTTATGGTATGTCTGTTTCTCTAGGTGTGTGGATTTTGATTTATATGTGATTGTGTGTGTGTGTGTGTGTGTGTGTGCATCTGATGTGATTACTTGGATGTTCAGTAGCTGTTTGTGTTTTTGTTGTTCGTACTGCTTTAATGTGGGTAGATAGGCCTTTCCTTGATGCAGACTATGTTTTTCTGTCTTTGTGTGTGTATGTGTGTGTGTGTGTGTGTGTATGTGTGTGCATTTGCTGTAATAACATTGTTTAGCTCTGTGCAGTGCATTCACTTCTCCCTGGGGACTTCATTTGTTAACACTGAGTGGAGAGCCTACTTTTAGCTGTGTGGAGACACCATTATGGGAGGGCCTCAGCACTCTGGTCTCTGTTCACTGATGACTGAAGATGGAGGTGTTTTATCTTTCCCCCATGATATCAGAATAAAAATGGCCATTTGAGATGGTGCAGAGGGCTAGTTCAGCATTCAGCAGTTCTCGGATACTTGAATGCCACCTTTAGAAAAGAGACATTAGTTAGAGTTAAGTGGTGTATGACTGAGAATGGAAACCTATTTTTTCCTGTACACGCTCTATTCTCCCAGATAGGACGGGGAGTGTTGTGTCTACTGTGGTTTGGGGGTTTTGTGATTGCATTGAAGCATTAGCATTGAAAGATCACCATCTGGTGGTTGTACACGGTAGAGCATCAAATGTCTGCAAAGACGTAGACCTATGGTTAGAAAACAGCATTCATGCCAGCTGCCTCCAGCTGCTTGCAGACTTGCTGCAGCAGCTGAGCACAAAGAGCACATTGACTGCTCTGGCCATCAGCTCAAATGTCACACATATTTGGCTGCATAGTCAGATGTACATTTACTCCACTACTGCCCCCTTGTGGCTGGTCACGGTCAAGGTGGATGGGTGGAGTTCTGGGCACCATGGAACACCTGCTGCACTTGTACACTCCTACTCCTACCCTCAAACAGATGCTTAATTTATGGTTGAAAAGGTTTATTGGACTATATAAATATAATATTATAATCTAATAATAGAGCGCAGTATCTACATAATATTGTCCTTGATCATTTGTCATGCATTCAGTACTACTCTACTGACAAACTAAACTAAACTAAACACATACATTACTGTGTCATTTTTTTGTATTTGCTTGAGTTATATCCTTGACTGGCTATCACTGCATAGACTTGACCAGCTGCTGCATTTCAGCCCTTCCAGATATACATACACATGTTCCCATAATTACTTTCTAAATTATCCGATGGAAATTCCACACAGATCTAAGATGTAATCGTTTCGCTGGTCGGTGTCACATGACGACCAGCTGAGGGGAGCGATTAAACGAGAAATCTGATTTTTCACATAGATCTCCGTTTCTTGAGGTCACAGAGTGCTGTCGTTAGGAAAAAACCTGAAAACAATCTGTTTTACTGTGCTCGAGTTGCTAGTTCTAACAGCTAAAGCAGCCAGGCAGCTTAAGTGAAAAATCTATGTGAAGTGAAAAATCGCTGGATTTCTCCTTTAAGCCTGGGTTAATCCAGCAAGCCTGGCTAATTATGCTTTCAATCAAGTCAGAATCCCACCCTTAGTAATTATGGCAGTGCTCAGCGTTTGATTATTTCTGTGTTTACAGTCTCCACTGTAGAACTCCGGGGACATGCAAAGCAAATGCAATCATACTGAGAACTACACCCATAACAATCATGCTGCAATTGCATTCATTCCGTCTGGTAATACATTTGGAAAAAGAACGATGTGATCACACAATTCATGTACTCATACTCAATAGTGCGCGTGTGTCAAACAAGGTCATCAGCACTCTGTGTTTCCAGTAGAAGAGACTGATTTGTTTTGGTGCATGATGCCACTTTTGCTATAGGTTCAGTAGAGTGTTCAGAGGCACATCAGTTGCTGTTATGGCATGTGACAGCAACTAGGATTATCCTATGGATGTAGCTGCATATATGTGAATATATTTTTTCCCTTGATTTTTCTGTATGGGTACACTAGTGGTGCTGGCGTAGCTGGCTCAGATCCATTTATAGACCCTTTCAAGAGAGTTCCATTATCAGCATCATAGTTGGCCCCACAAGGCTTCCGTTTTAACATTCCATATGTTATCTTAATGCAGAGGAAGTAGATTGGGAACCAAATAGAACGTTCAAGCATTGTTTTTGTTTTTATTGTTGAAAGGTCTAGACCCTTTCAACAAGGTTCAACATCCTCTATGGAGACCAGACCTACAACCTTTGATCTTTCCATCTATCATGTGTGAGTGTCTCTGGGTTCAACAGCGAACAAAAGCCTCTAGGCATATAGAAAATATACATTCTGTGTGCTACGTTCTGTAATTTTAGACTCTTTTTTATAAATATTATTATTAAACCCTTTTTTATAAAACAAACTTAGAGGAAGAGGCATCTGAGTTCTGGTCTTTGTCTTTACGGCATGCGGACTGGAACATTACTTGCTAATCCAGTTTATATTAAGTGGAGTAAAATACAACTTGACGACACTGAGAAAACATCTAAATCAGGTCAAGCACGGGGGCGTTCTGCATCAGATGATTTTCAGATATTTCTCCGCAAAAAATATAAATTATTTGTAAATGTAAATTAATCTCAGACTCAAACCTGTCAGGATTATCTCAGAGGTAGAGTACCATGACATGTATCTGCATAAACTATAGTACTTTGAGAATGTATGGCATCGTATCACAAACCTCCACTCTACATAGGTATATTTGATTACTTGACAGCTTTCATAACAAATCTCTTGAGAGGCGCTATATTATAAAAAGGAAGTATTCAAACCAGCTCCATATCCATACATCTTCTTCGGTATCCAATCAGAGTGACACCATTTCAAAATTTTAGATGCAGCTGACATGGTCTGCACCATATAGCAGAGCCCAATTCTGTCTCTTTCCACAAACATCTCTGTTGACTTTTCGGGGTCCATAAATGAGTCTTCACTCTTAAATCAGAGAAGATTAAGGAGACATCAGTCCTTCACCTTAAACAAGCACTGGCAAAGTGCCCAGCGCACAGTTCTATTCCCTGCATGCACAGTTCCATTCCCTGCATGCACAGAAGGTCATTCGTCATGATTCCCAAGGGTGCGGAGACTGCGCAAAGTCATGGCTCAACTTTAGCTCTTGGCTCACAGCTCAACCCAGTTGACCTTGAAGAACTGAACCCTTTGAAAATCAGTGCACATTGTGTCTCTGTGCTCATCAAGCAGAAGCCTCCGAGAAGAATCCAAGAAATGCCAAAACCTGCAGTTCTTTGTATGGCCACTTAAACCTATAGTTCTAAAAGTCAGTGGGACTGGGCCACAGCTTCATGGACCCATAGTTATGCAGTTACGACTATGTCATGGACGTTTTCCCTGGCACAGTTGCCCCACGCTATACTCCTTGTCCATTCATGAAACTAAAGTTATGGAAGAATACACACAGGAGGCTATCAAGAATGGACTGATCCAGTCTTCTAGCTCCCCCACTGCAGCTGGCTTCTGCTGTGTTGGGAACAGGGCGGTGGGCTCTCCCTGCGCATCGACAAAATAACAACCAAGAATGAATACCCCCTGCCACTGCTGGACACTGCTTTCAAGCGATTTCCTGCACCAACTTCCTCTGCTTTGCGGTCTCACCTCAGGGGGTTAGCGATGGATCGAGCTAAACTCACGGATCTAAAGAACTGGTCTGTCCCTCCAGACCGTCTTCACAAATTTGTAATTTCACTCTTTCTTACTGGCCCAGCTCAAAGAATATCAAGCCTATTGACAGTTCCCACCAGTTTGCTCCCAATAGCCTCCCAGCAGTGGCTCCCATTCTCCCGACACCTGTCTGGTGGCCCCAGTCCGCTGGACACTGGTGATGGAGGTGAAGGGTGAGCATCTCTTAGAACTCCCCAACACACCAGCATCCAAAACTGAACCCAATGGTCCTCTGTTCTAGCCTGGAGGACCAGACCCAATCTGAAAGATTAAGGGTCTGGCCACGAATAACGTAATGGCCCAACTTGAGGGGCGGCACCAAGCACGCATTTGAAAATCTAACTGCACGCAATTGGATAACACTACGTCTGTCATCTGTTTAGCTCGTCTCTGGCCCACCTATATCAGATACACAGATATGATTGGTTCCCCACAATGCAAGGGGCAAAAGTTACGAGCATCATTACTCATTGACCAAATGCATCCGCGAGAACTCTGGATTCCCAGGGTACCTCTGTTCTGGAACGGGGGTCACTCCTCCCAGCTGACCAATCACCCGGGGTGACGCCTTTCCCTGGAGCTCACTAGCTCTTCATTCTGGTCAACTCTTTATCTCTAATGTGATGTGCCAGTGCTTAAGAACTTGAGAACTGAATCTATGCTTGTCCATCCAAGCTATAATTGACCCATTTGTGGTATACAGTAGTCTTGTGTGATGCACGGCAAGAACAGTGAATTGGCCGAAACATAGGTGGGCGTCGATGAAGGACTTTTCAAAGGACTTCAGGACTACAGCTTAATCTCTCGTCATGAATTTCAAAATGATGTTGGCCCAGTGAGACTCTATTTGCCAAGTATATTAAATACAGACAGATTTTGTGAATGAGACATAAGGAATAAATCAATTGAATAGACTACATTTTGGCTTAAAATATCATACTATGAAAATACATATATTTTTGTATGGCTTTCTATATCAAGAAACTTAGAATTACAATAAGGTCAAAGCTGCACATTAGTTAGTACGCCCTTAGGCGTACAGAGAATTACAGAGAATTCTCATCGCAAAGTCAAAATAATTTAGATACCCTTATGGGATGGGTGCTTGCGTTTCTGTAGGAATCTGCCGTTTTGGTTTGTATAGAAATGAATATCAAGTGACACATACTGTACATGCGAATGCGAAAATAGGTAACTTTCCGATAATAGCTTGACTGCATGCATCCTGTGAAAGAAATAAAGACCTACCATCAGAATTAGCAAACCCAGATAAGGTTGCTAAAGCCTATTCTGCATGTGCATTACATTCATTTCAAACTCAAGAAACTACTAAACTAAAAAATACAATTGTATACAATACTACAATATACTGCTACATCATTAGGTAAGTATTACTGTGCCTGTTGTGGCTTTAACCCCCTCCTGTGATAAAAAGCAAGCAACAAACATGCTGTACCATTTACAAATCATAAAATAATTTTCAATAGCATTACATTTTCCAAGAGAGTTTTTAAAGAGTAAGCATAAGTTAGTGAACGAATGAACAAATAAATAAATGAATGAATTAGCATTAGTTAATTTTCTAAGATTATCAGAAATATTCTGATAATATACAGTTTGAAGAGTATGAGCTTAGGAGGTAGCAGTGGGGGTAGTTTGCTGATTGACCACAGCAGCCTGCCTGAACTAGCCCAGTGTTTGATTAGATTTATTGTTGATTAGAGTTTGTTTATCTGGAGTTTGTGTGTCTGCTTCAATAGGATGCAACATCATCCGGCCCCCCAGAGATGGAGGGATCCGATACAGAGGCCTGACACAAGAGCAGGTACGTGTAAGTATGTGTGTGTGAGTGTGTGTGTTTTTCTGTCTGTCTCTCTCTCTGTCTGTGTGTGTGTGTGTGTGTGCATGTGAATGCTTTTATTTTGTGCTTGTACATGTGCTAGACGGGAATGTGACATATAAATTGCTATCAGTTGTAGCTCTCTGTTAATTTGTGCTTTTGTGTGTATATGCCTGTGTAGATCCGGAGCGTTCAGGTATTGCCAGTGGACTATGAGATTGAGTACATCTGCAGGGGCAACCGTGTCATCGTGGGACCAAAAGTCAGGAAGTGTCTGCCCAATGGAACCTGGACTGATCCCAACCAGAAAAGCCACTGCTGTTAGTACTCTCTCTCTCTCTCTCTCTGAAGCTATTTTATTTTAGTATACAGGCTACTTATGTTAATGGTGGAGACAAAATGAAACTATAATATTTTCAATTTTTTTGGCGTTTAAGCATTACAGATTGGTGAATTGATAGAAATTGTTATGCTTGTAAAATGTTGTAAAAAAGCAACAACATTTGTAAGTGTTTTTACCGAATGTGTCTTATTGTTATTTTTTTTAAATTGCCCAAATTCTGACTGCGATAGGCACTAGTTTGCATCCATAGTGTGCATTACAAAAAGCCTACGCTGCAGAAACCACACAATGAGAACTGGGGTAATACCAATATATGCTAATTTATTGACAAGCCGCAGGGCATCACAGTCAGAACTGGCGGTAATACCAACATTTCCTAAATTATTGACATGTTGCAGGATACAGTCAAGCATCGGTTGAGTAATTACTAGTGCCTTTTGACATTTAGAGGAATATGATGGAAGTTTAATTTAAATGACAGTTTGTAGTCAATGTTATTCTAAGAATGTTTATGGAAATGTGTGTGTAAGGTGATGTACATGTTATTAACATGGCAAAATAATTTTACCTGGCAGTTAAATTGGGATTAATTAATGCACAGTATTAATGCCTGGGGCATTTTATGTCATAGAGATTAGAGCCCACAAACTCTATCTATCGATTTCTTGTCACAGTATTTATTTGAGAGCAGCATCAAGAATTATATTGAGTAGATTGCTCCGCTCTGTCTTTTAGTTCACATGTTCTCTTCATGTGCCAATAGCAGTATAGATCATTTCACTTTCCCTGTAATTGTTCTATCTGGTTAGTAGCGCATCTTTGAGCAAACTAAATCATTTATTTTATCATTAATCTTTTGACATTGTGTCTAACTGCTGTGATTGCTGATAGCAATCTAGAAAGAAGCCCAAGACAAACACATCCTGCTGAAATTGCCTACTATAAAACATCTCTCTCTCTCTCTCTCTCTCTCTCTCTCACTCTTTCTTCTCTTGTCCTCCTCCTCCTCCTCCTCATCTCCCCCCTCCCGCAGTGCTGCCGTGTCCTCGGGTGTGGACGTCCCTGGAGAATGGGCGTGTGAGCGTGTGGCCTGCTGGGCCCTCGGTGGAGGGGACGGTGCTGCAGTACACCTGCCTGCCCGGCTTCATCCTCATGGGGAGGAACTCCACACACTGCACCAAGGCCGGCAAATGGGACTCCCCCAAACCCGTCTGCCACTGTGAGTATGGCAACGAAGATGAGGATGATGATGTGTGTGATTTTGAAATGTGCAGTGTATGCAGTGATGGGCAAGCTACTTAGAAAATGTAGTGAGCTAAGCTACCAGTTACTCTACATTAAATGAAGCTTAACTGCACAAATGCTTCCTCAGGACAAAATGTAGCAAGCTAAGTTACATACTGTACATATTGCAAAAGTAGTTTACTACATCAGAGGCTACTTTGTAATTTACAAAAACATAAACATGAACAAACATGAACATAAACAACAAAGTAAACCAGCAAGTCAGTGCTATTTGAATGACCTAGCCAATATAACCCAGTAAAACAGACACAATAACTTAGTTCCCTTTATTTACAGATGTAGGCTATAACATGATCAGTTTAAAAAAAAAAAAAAAAAACTCTTGATTGTTACTCTCACAGTTCCAAAATCAATTTGGGGGAAAAAGGCTCCACATACTGTAATAGCAAAAGGCAGGTACTGAGAGAAGCATGGCCAAATGTGTTGTGTTTCCTTGTTATTCTGTGACAAATTAAGAAGATAAATGGTCTAGAGTCCATTCCAAGTATTTGATTGGTAGCTGTTCACTAGAACTCTCTCATTTCTCCAAAGAGCAGTTAATGTAAGTGAAGGAGGCCATAATTAAAAACTAAAATAAATAAATCTATCAGACAGATAAAGCAGGGACTTTAGGAGTGGCCAAATCAACAGTTTGGTACATTCTTAAACAGAAGGAATGCTGTTGAGCTCAGCAACACCAAAAGGCCTGGAAGACCAGACAAGACAGCTAAGGTGGATGATGGCAAAATTCTTTCCTTAGTTATAAAAAAAACACATTCACAACATCTAGCCAAGTCAAGGACACCCTAGGTGTATCACTATCAGAGTCTACAATCAAGAGATGCCTGCATGAATACAAATACTAGATGCTGAATCGCTTCTCGGCCCTTTGGCTAAGACATGCGGTCCACTCGCTGATGAGAGGACGTGGTCCTAACCATTTTCGTGCGCTAGCGTGGTCCTAACCATTTTCGTGCGGTTAGCGCTTCGGACTTGTAACCGGAGGGTTTCCGGTTCGAACCCCGACCAGTAGGAACGGCTGAAGTGCCCTTGAGCAAGGCACCTAACCCCTCACTGCTCACCGAGCGCCGCTGTTGTAGCAGGCAGCTCACTGCGCCGGGATTAGTGGATGCTTCACATCACTGTGTGTTCACTGTGTGCTGAGTGTGTTTCACTAATTCACGGATTGGGATAAATGCAAAGACCAAAATTCCCTAACAGGATCAAAAGAGTATATATACTTATACTTAACTTATACTTGAATGCAAATACCAGATTAGACCTCGCTAGAAAACAGAAAACAAGATTCTTTGTACAGATGAAACCAAGATTTATACCAGAATGGTGGGAAGTGAAAGAATGGAGAACGAAAGAAACAGTTCATGATCCAAAGCATACCACATCATCTGTTATACATGACTGTCAAATTTGAATAAAATGTAAACCATTAAATTGGGAAAGCCTCATTACATACACGGATTCTTGTCTCGTGTAGAAAATTCTGCTGCAAGCAGGGTAGGAATTTCACGGCGGCCACAACGACCATGGCCGTCGTTGCCCCTAGCGTTGGCTGTGATGCCCCTTTGAAAATCAGAGGTTTACAGGCCACGGTGGCCTTGGTGCCCCCTTCTTTCAATATTCTGCTTTGCGTCCTACGAATAGTGATTTTTATTTAGCCTGTGGCCTAAATAAAATAAATAATCTTAGCATTCACAGCGCAAATTAATTTAGTCTTTTACGCAGTGGAGAAAGTGGCAGCGCAAGAAAGAAAGTGCGTCCAAATTCACCCATTCTTCTCAGTTGAACTATTCGCGAAGTAGCCTATTCATCACACAGACATCACAAGTATCACATGAAAGAGCTTTTTCTCAGCTTTTAAACGATGTAAGCCAATAATTGCTGTGTTAAACGGTTCGCCAGAAAAGTAAATAATATAATTCAATTTAATCATACATTCTACTGAAGGTTATGCGTCCATGATCTCCCTACCCATTCATCTCGGTGGAATACTTCACGAACCCTTCTTTTAACACGACAAACCATAGCAAACAGCAGACCTTACCGAACACAAAGGTGTAAAGCAGTCCCCTGTACAGTTAGCCGTTCCAGAGTAATCCAGTTTTGAATTTGCAGTAAATTTCGACATGCATGGATGTCTTCAAATTTGGGCTTTAAGTTTTACAATGTGTTTAAATTGTTCCACATGATTTTATAACGGGCCAAATACAAAATAAATGTTACAAATATCGCCTAGATATTAGTAAATCAGAGGACAGCTGACTAAGAGTTTGTGAAAGTAGCCTTAATGATCACAAAATGCTAAGCATGCATCTAGGCTATTTGAGTTTCTTAAAGCTGAGCTGTGCTTAAATTGATTGATACATGATTTCATAGCATTTATATATAGCCTAGATATCTGTAATTATTAGATGATTTACAGTTCTATGTAATATGTCATGTTTCATGATTTTGTAATGTTTCATACAGTGATGCAGGCCTTCTGCAGTGAATAGGCTAAATACAACTTTGATCATTTTTATAGCCTACTACTGTATAGTTAACTTTGGCCTTGGTGCCCTGACATGTGACCTTTGTGCCCCCCACCAAATATGCCCAACTGAAGGCCAAGTGGCCTTGCCCCCAGAATGGTGAAATTCCAAGCCTGGCTGCAAGACAAGATTGTATTATCCCATTTTGGAAAAGTGTGTTTAGTCAGTCAGCTTTCTCAGTTAGAACTGCAGATTGATTGTAAACAGATCGATATAAACACACATTCCAGAACTAAAAACCTAATCTTCACAAGTGGTTAATCAGTAGTCAGCTCTGTCAACATTAGCTATACTACTCATTTTGTCTCCATTTCATCTGCGCTTCTTTGCTTCCTTATTTCTGTTGTTTGCCTTTCTGTCCAATGTTTAGCTATTTTTAGTTGGGTTGGAGTTTCAGTTACTTGTGGTCCAGTGATCCTGTCTGTTGTGTACATTCCATGTTGTCTGCAGTTTTGTTAGTTTCAGTAGAAACTTCCTTTTTATCTACTCTTGCCCATTAATGTACATTACACCTGTTAAATATACCACATACATAATAAAATAGTTGCCTTTTGTGTGTACATTCTAAATGTGTGTGTTCAGTTCTTGAGTTTGTGTGTTGGTATAGTTTTATATTTAAGTCGTTTTCTGAAGTCTAACCCTATATGTCTCTCCTTTCTCTTTCTGCTGTCAGATGACAGAAATTACACCGGTAAGTCTGCTCATACCCTCCACTGTAGTAAACCTGTCGCTCATATAGTATTGTTTCTGTGTTAGTTACTGTGAAGTTTAAAATATAATACAGTGCTATTACAGTATTTATAGTAGTACTATGTAAAGCGACCTTGGGTTTGAGAAAGGCGCTATATAAAATAAACTTATTTATTTAAACTAAAATTATTATTATTATTTATTTATTTATAACTGCTTCAGTCCAGATCAGACTGAAGATTTATTGTAATGACTTGAAAACTCTACACATAACTTCTTAGTGTGAATCATTCTCACAATGATGAGCATAATGAGTTAGCCTGGGAAGACCCAGACCTTCACTGAGTGTACAATTGGGAGTGGGTCTGTACAATTGAGTGGGTCTGGAAAAGGTTCACTAACTTATGACTTCCAGCAGGGGTGCTACTAGCAGTGAAATTAAACTTAAATTTGTACATTAAACTCTTACCAAATTGTTTAAAAAAAATGTAGCAATCTTATAAACAAAGGCTTTAAATGCAGTCGTTTACTCAATTCCAAAGAAATACACGTCCATGCCAGATTAGAGATTGTATTTGTGTGCCAGACAGACATGCAGAGCAAATCCCAAATTTCATATTTGCCAAAAGTTTGTATGGGTATACCCAGACTAATAATGAGTTATGATAATGAGCAGAAGTATGTCATCATGATATGAATGACAGCACATGTCATAACATCATTAATTATGTACATGATGCTTGGTAGGACTGTGTTACATTCCATAAATATACATCAGCGTTATGTTTCCACCTCTGATCTTGAAAATGGGAATCAGAACTATCAGAATTCATATCAATAGCTTCATAGCAATAAACTAGCACCTTGCATGTTGTAACTTGCTGGAAGTACTTCAGTGCTTCCTTGGCTCTGAAGTAGTTCTGTCACAACATACACTGCTTGCTCTGAGTATATTTTTTGCACCCATGACAATGAAAGGTGATTATTTGGGGCATTCTGAGCCATGCCGTATTTTCACTTTTTCTTTGAACTAAATAGCTAGAGCTGTCTTCAGCGCCGACATGAAGACAATGTTCAGTCTGCTGCATGGCTTTTTTATGTCAGACTTGATTAAGTAGCCACATTAAACCAGTAAGATGCAAGATTCTATTTTACAGGCACCTGAGCAAAGAAAGAAAAGACTATGTCAGCTAAAATAGTTATCTGTCTAGACATTGCACTAGATAGATGGAGGAAAAGTAGTTTAAAAAATTAATCTACACCTAAAATCCCTAAACCTTCACTCCTTTCAGCTCTGAAATGTTGATCTCAAATGGCACAATATGGACATCAGACACTTCCACTCCATGACAGGACTAACAGACAAATTTACCTCTCAGCATAGCCAAAAAACATTACATCTTACAGTGCTGTACTACAAAACATATTACCTCTCAGCATAGCCTAACACATTACATCTCGCAGTTGTCACCGACACAGGCTCAGACAACAGAGAATCGGGTTCAAGGGGTTTATTTCACAAACTGGCAGGGTTTAGTAAGTCCAATGGAAGGCAGGCAAAGGAGAAAACACTTAGGGGGGAAAACACTACTGAAGCACTGGAGTTTGAAGGTACAGGAGGAGACCAACCGCGAAGAGTCCAAACAATACTAACAAAAGGCCCACAGGAATCAACAAGCTCTTGACAAAGTTCGCACGTAACACTCAGGAGAGCTTAGAGGTAGGAGTCTGAGTCTCTGGGGGAAAACTTCTTCACGCCAAACAGGAATGAGGGGTTGCCAAAGACGAGGCCAGATTAAGGGCCCGTCCCATTTCTCCCCCCTTAAAACTTCCACTTGGTTTTGATTGCCCTCAACATTAAAGCCCCCTCGACAAGGGAAGTGGAGGTGAAGATCTTTCCCTATAAATTGGGACACCACTAAATGCAAATTAGCGTAGCGAACGTGCTCACCTACGTCACGCGCAGCGCCGACGTGTCTACCGGTAGTAGCAGGAACATGCCCATTCCAGCGGTCGTTGTGTGGGCTGTGCTGGTTTATCTACGTCTAGTTAATCAACAAAGATATTCGTGTTCATGTGAACGCCAGAACACCCACCTTAAATATTGACGAAACTACCCAGATCAGATATATAACGTTATTTGATGGGCAGACTCTCTCAAAGCACTCAGCAGATATCATGAACATCGTCAGATAGCTTCGTGAGATATTTTCTAACATTAGTGTTCAAAACTCAACAGTCCATCAGATGTGCATCCAGCTAACATATTCCAACATATTCCGAAATTTTAATATGCTTATTTGCGAAAATATATGAAAAATTTGGCCGGCTCGCTGAGCTCGCACGGTATCCAGGGTAATTTCATCTCCCACTTCGTTTTAAGCCTGCATCGGTCCTGGCTATGTTTTGAGGGTTGATTTTAAGGGCAAAATAGCACTTCCCCTTGCTCCCTATAGTAATGGGACACCCTAGCCCTACACGTGCACGCGCAAAAACGAGGGTTAGGGCAAAAATCTAGGGGTAGGGGAGGTATTGGGACGGGCCCAAAGACTGAGGGGAGACTGGGGTTTAAGTAGGGAGTGAGGCTGATTGGGAACAGGTGCAGGTCATTAGTAGACTGGGGAGTGTGAACGAGTGAGGGGAGCTTCAGTAGAGTGAGCAGTGGGTGTGGCTGGAGGGGAGCCTGGTGTGGCTGTGACAGCAGTGCTGTACTACAAAACACGTTACCTCTCAACATAGCCTAAAACATTACACCTGCTTCTCCTGTGGCGCAACAGGTTAATCTTCAAATTGCTTCAAATTGCTTTCTTGAATTTCCCCTTGGGATCAATAAAATATCTATCTATCTATCTCACAGTTCTGTGGTACAAAACATCAATATGAAAGTCAAACATAATTCTCAGAATAGATCCAACTGAATAGATCCAAAAGTGTCATATCTGCAATAGAGAGATGAGGGTAATATAACTTCAAATAATGGAAATCACTCATGCCACTGATCCTGGAAGACCATTTTATTGATAATGAATGGGCAGCCCTTCAATTATGTATCCATTCACTGAAGGGTACATACATTTTAGATTCTCCTCTACTCTAATGTTTATGGGTTTGTTGGCAAGTTGTACTCCAGTATGAAGTGGCTTTTAAGCTGCTGTAGATATTTCTTTAAACTTTTATCCAACTTACCCATGAGAGTGCATGTGTGTGAGGCCAGTTCGTATAATGCATATGCAAAATATCGGGTAAGGATTTGCACTCTGCCCACCCCCCCCCCCTCTCTCTGGAAGTTTCCTAGGTGCTGAGGACAGACCTCAAGAGTGTCTCATATGGCCTTTTTTCCTCTAAGAGCATCCTCTTTGAGGTTAGCTATCAGAATGTGAAGTCCACTTATGTAAGTGTTCAAAAATAGCAAAGTGAGAAAAAAAAACCACCATGGTTTCACTATGCATATAATCATCTGACCTCTTCCTGCTGTCCTGAAGATAAGAGTGGAACTGTTTTTTTCTGTGGTACTCTTTTTAGGTACCCATTTCATCATCTTATGTGATAGTTTTGGATGTGGGTATAGTCAGAAAGAGTAGTAGAGCAGCAAAGTGTGTGAGAGGAACTTTTTGTAGTTTTCACTTGCGTGCATAAATCTACGTCTTGAATATCCCTGACAGCATGATACCATCATGAATCTGAGGTTACAAAATGTAGTCACCTAAAACACACACTTTAAAATGCTAAAAAGGTGCATAGGGCCACATTAATATGATTTTTAATGTATGCTGAGAGGGTAGATATAGTCAAAATATTATTGTATATGTCTTTAGCCAAAACAAAAACAAAATGTTTTTTTTTTTACTACTTTAAGAAAATATGAAAATTGTAGTGTTGATTCTCTCTGGAACAGGAGCCTCAGTACTGGATATGAACATATGTATATCCTTATTCCAAATTATAGGTCTTAATTTAGCAATATAACTGTACCAATGTGTAGTTACCCATGTTTGTTGAGACCCCAGAACAATTCGTGCTGGAACTTGAACTCACCTACATGCAAGTTATTTCAGTAACACTAGGTGGCAGTGTGACATAAAGCCAGCAGCCCTTGTCACAGATTGCATCTTCTTCTTGGGGCCTTGTTTGTGTGTGTATGTGAGGAGGGAGTACCACTGTGCCGGTCTGAGGTGGTGCTATGTTGTCACCATGTCGGGGCGCTGTTATGCAAAGGACCCTCGCATCCCTCAGACATCACCGTAGCTGTTTCTATGTAACCAGAGCTTATTGTTTACACTAACAAGACGGCGCACTCCCAGTGTTCACCACGAGATGGCACTGTGGAGATTCAGAAAAGACAAACAACCTACCGCATCACTGCAGACACGAGGAAAGGCTGTGTCTAAATAGCTGGAGTCAAACACCATCTCTGTGACAATGTCAATGACAGCCATACAAAATAGACGGTCCTCACATCTAGAAGTGCACAGCTGAGAAGTGGGGAAGTGGCTCCTCCAGGCTTCAGGGGGGAAGGGGGCCCAGCCCAGCCCAGCGTGGAGCCCTGCAGGGCTGCAGAATGGAGCTGCCGCCTGAGGCTCTGGCTGCGCCAGGCTTCTGCTCTGGCTCGGCTATGAGCCCCCACTGGCTGCCTCCTGTGTTTGCTAAATTGATTAATGGCCGTGTCACAATATGGCAATGACGTCTGCACAGGAAACCGCTTAGAACACAAGCAGACGGGGGGATTTGGGGAGGGGGCGGGGGAGGCGGGTGTTGCTGAGGGAGACAAATGGAAAGGGGAAGGAAACGGGTAGGAGAGAATGAATGAGTGAGTGAGAGAGAGTGAGAGAGAGAGAGAGAGGGACACAGAGAGGCTGAAACAGAGAGGGAGAGATGGCGGGATTCATTGGAAGGGAGGTGGGAGAAAAAAAAAAGCGGACGATAGAGAGAGTGAATTCAGGGGTGAGGGAGAGAAGCGAGAGGAGGCAGATGAGAGCAGGGCAAGAGAGCAGGGAGATTTATGTCTGCCATTTCTCCGCTAAATTACATTCTGCCCCACTGTTTCTGTCCCACTGGAAATGTGTTTTCTGGTTGTTACTGCATTTCCTCTCATCCCACATGCCTCTCCAGGGGAATGCATACACACACACACACACACACACACACACACACACACACAAAGTGCCACAGAAGCATACAGACATAGAATTAATCGCACACTCACACCATACCAACCCACCCACCCTTGGGTATGGTGTAAGTGTGTGTTCTGCTGCTGACCCCTCTGTGTCCCATCTTATCTTGAGCCCATGTTCTCACCCCTTGTGCTCATGTTCCCTCGAGCTCCTGTCCTGCTAGCGTTAGCCGCTGCTGATGTAGGTTGCAGTCATGGCACGAAGCCTTCTTTGCGGCACTTGGGTGGATGCTACCTGATCGCAGTCCATTTTGAGATCTACAAATTAATTGAAGGAAGAACGTTGCTAGTTTTGTATTGTACAAGATATTAGGACATATGGAGATCTACTAATCAATTGAAAGAAGGAAGGAAGTATGTTACTAGTTTTATATTGTATAGAGGACATTCAATAAAACTGGTGTTGTTCTAAAATGTAGCAAAAAATCAACAAAGTGCAACTGAATGCTAGAAGCTGACTCTGAAATAGAGAACATACTGTATAAACACATAAGGAGATGATGTGCACAGATGAAAATATAAAATACTGCTGACTGTCGGCACGGTTAGAGTGTTCATTTCTGAGCAGATGGTAGGGGCATACCTGACGATGGGTGGTAGGATGTTACTCATCTTCAGCAGCAGCGACCACACGCACTGGCTGGAAACCAACAGCGTGGGGTAAGACAGCTACCTCACACGCGCACACACACACACACACACACGCACGCACACACACACACACTCTATGTTGTGATTGTGCAGAGCAGCATCCAGCACTTCTTGGAATGTACTGTATGGTCAGAGTCGCTGCTCATCTCTGCTGCTGTTCTCTGCCCTGCAGTAAGTGGTCAGCTTGACTTTGAGGTTGAAAGGGGCGGCACTCCTCTTTGACATTTGACAAATCAGGTCAGCCGACCGTTCAGTCAGGTGCAATGTGTCAACTAGACTTTACAGACCAGTCAAATAGTCTCAGGTCGAGCTAATTCACCCCTCACTGCATTAAGGCAACTAGCTAATCACATCAGATAGATGTATTTGGCCAATCAGATCACTCAGATAGTTGTATTTGGCCAGCAAATCAGAGTGTATTCTCAGTGTGTAGCATTCTCTACAGTGCAAGCTGAAGTGAATTGTGCTGGACTTCCTCTCAGACCAATGTCTACACTGATAATTCATATAGGGTGGTGAGCGGTCCGGTGCATAATGGCTGCCATGCATCACCCAGGTGGGGGCTACACAATAGTGGTGGTTAGTGAGGTTCCCTTTCACTGTGAAGCACTTAGGGTGCGTTGAAAAGTGCAATGTTAATGCAATGTGTTGTTGTTGAGTTGTGCTAGAAGTGTGTGTGTGTGTGTGTGTGTGTGTGTGTGTGTGTGTGTGTGTGTCTGTCTGTCTGTACTCTAAATGGTGGGCTTGTC
>NW_027468685.1:12286968-12296968 GCF_046254945.1 Alosa pseudoharengus
ACTGAGTGAACACAAGTAAAACGTCGACTGAAATATAGGCTTTAATTAATCAAAGTGGTGCTGGTATATCAGGAAATTACAGCTGTCATGTTGCCATTTAATCAAGTGTTGGAAACTTTATTGCAAAATTCAACTGTGACTCGACCTTGGAGTAATCCTAACGTAACCTAGAAAATCTGTAGTTAGTGTGGCTGTTGGTGTGGCAGCTGGAGAAATATATGTATCATTACTTTGGCGAGCTTGGAATTGACATTGCGATCGAAGTGCTAAATTATTAGGCAACGTGACCAGTAGGTCTGTAGATCCTACCCAGCAGTGGACACAAAATGGCAGAAAGGGCTGATTAGATGCATTAGATTAGATTCAACCTTTATTGTGTGTAGCCTATTAACCTCGAGTTCATCTGGCAAAATGCTGGCAACTCAAATAAAAAATTGGGGTTATACTGTGGAGACCTACATACGATTGTGCCAATTGATTAGGTGGGTTATCTACTGTGTAAGAATTTATTGTAAATCAAGGGAAGTTACTGAAATTAGATTAGATTAGACTCAACTTTATTGTCATTGTGCAGAGTGCAAGTACAAAGCCAACGAAATGCAGTTTGCGTCTAACCAGAAGTGCAAAAAAGCAGAAAAGTGCAATGTGATATACAAAGTATAGACAGATGATGCATAGGCAGGACAAGAATATAGTGCAGTGTAGACAGTAGTATGCAGTAGGTTTACAGAAGATGGTTTACAGTAATATAAATTAGATATAAATATGTGCTGTGTATTAGCAGTTACTATATAAGAGCAGAATAAATATGGCAAATAAATATGTGATATGAACAATGTATGAACAACATGTACAGATATGTGCAATGTAGTAGCAGTGACAATATAATAGTAAGAATAATATAGAAATATGCAGTGTATAAATATGGATAATGAATGGATGTGAATAAATATGGATATACAGTATGAACCATATATGTACAACTATGTGCAGTGTGGCAACATTACCATTGTAGTGCAGATACAGTAACATTATAAGAGTATTAAGAATAAGTGTAGGATGGATAGTATGAAGAACAGTAGAATAAGGCTATATGTATAAGTGTAATTACAGTACGGGGGGGGGGGGGGGGGTGGTGATGTCCATTCCTGTACATTCACACCTCCTAGGAAGTGCCCTGAGTTCATAACATAACGACATAAGCGCACCGGCACTTTACACCACTTGCCCATGTACACCAGCACTAAAGTGTTCAACTCACAAGCATTCAATAACACAATGGATTTTATTGAGCGGCACTGACAAAAATAGAACTGAATCATAATCTACAACGCGGAGGGGAAAAAGGGTTCGGCGGTGGTGTGTGGGATAGTATTGGAAACAATGGAATCCAATCTAATCGAACATCAAAAGCAACGTGTGCCGCACTCATGTCAGCAGCTATGTGTGGAGCCCTTAATGGAAAACCACCTGAAAACCCTTGATTTGGAACACCTGGCTGGCAAATCACATCAAGCATAAAATGACAAACATCCAGCACACCAACAATACTCATACCTGTACCAAAGCTCCCAGTGCCAGCAATCACCAACAATCACCATTCAGTTTCAGAGTATTTAACACACAGGTATGATTACTACACGTCTCCACAGACTCGCTCACTCTCTCATAGACTGTCTGGCCCGAGCTGACTCTCTTTAGGTTGGACACAATGGCAGGCATCTTGAAAACGTAAATATGACTCATAAGTGTCACACTGTGTGTGTGTGTGAGTGTGAGTGTGAGTGTGAGTGTGAGTGTGAGTGTGTGAGAGTGTGTGTCACAGTGATTACTGTGCGTGAAGATCGCGGCCTGACAAAAAAGATGCTGCCTTTCACTGGTAGAGGATGAATCAGCAGGGGGGAAAGGGATTAACCAATCACAGGAGCTCCTCATCTAGCAAGCAGAAAGGGTTACACAGTAAGCAGGAAGCACAGCATGATGACAAAGACAGAGAGAGAGGAGAGAGAGAGAGAAAGACAGAGCAAAGAAGAAGTAGATCTGGGAACAGAGAAAAAGAGAAGTATAGAGAACAGAAGGAGAAAACAGACACTGATGCAGAGAGAGAGAGAAAGACTAAGAGAAAGTAGGTGGGTATAGGAAGATAGAAAAAGAGATGTATAGAGAGAGAAAAAAGAGAAAGAGAGAGTACAGGCGGAGCAAACAAAGAGGGACAGAAGCTTTAAACAGCAGGTGTGTTATTAAACAGTGCCTACTCATATTTCACACTCCAATTCAGCAGAGAGAGGGAAAGAGAGAGAGAGAGGGAGGGGGTGGGTGGCAGGGGCCTCTCATGCTTGTTACAATGTTTGATTCTCTCTTCCATTTTGTGTGATGGTAAGTGTCTCCCTCCGCATGTTGTCGTGGGCATTGGCACCATTGTATGTAAAGCCATCTTACTGTATTAGAATGTCATGCTGTGCTATTCGGGGTTAAACGCAGAGAGGACTAGCTGATCCGCGCGCCAAGCTCCCTGTCTTTCTTTCCCCCAATGTCAGCTTTATTCCAAAGGCATTTCTCTCTCTGTGTGCACTGATACTGGATGCTGCCAATCACCACAGAAAAAGAGGAAGAGTAAGAGACAGTGAAAGAGAGAGAGATAGAGAGAGAGAGAGAGAGAGAGAGAGTTGGCAAGAAGGTATTTAGTGGCAAATGAATTGTGGTGTCAAACCGCACAGATCTAAGCAGGACGTCACCATAGCAGCAGATCGAAGGATTAGTGTAGTGATGAGAAGAGCGGAGCGATGCAGGAATGATGCCACGGCAACGCAGACGGGAAGTGTGGGAGGGGAAGGAGCAAAGCAAAGAATATGACTGCATGTTGCTCCTATTTGTTTGCATTGCTCAGAAACTCATTTCCAGTTGATGGAGAGCTGGTTTTATTTGTGCAGCACCGAAAGATACACCACTTATATCTTATGATACACACACAAACACACACACACACACACACACACACACACACACACACACAGCAGACTTGTCATTGGAGCTCTGAACTAGCCCTGCCTTCGGCTGTTTAATGACTGCTACAACAGCCAGTCACACTGCGTAGCTGTGACCTGGCAACATTTATAACCAATGGCATTGTCCTGCTGTGACCTGGCAACTGGCATGACCAATCACACCTTCCCAATTTGAACACATGAGATTTCGGGACACTCACAGACATATCTGGACACACACATCCATACACACACACACACACACACACACACACACACACACACACTGTTGTCTGTGCGCTGGCCAGCCAGCCACCACCTGTCGGCTGAGTGTGTGAGCTGACTTCCAGCGGAGTGTTGCGGCGTAAATCACAGGTGTTCCTGCACACTGCCACGCTGTTTCCATGGCGTACTGCCCGAGATGCAGGTGTGTGTTGGGGCGTTAGAACAGAAGGTGGGCTAAATGTGCTCTCTGACGCCTCATTGGCCATCATCAGTAGCACAGCTGTTTCAGTGCAGTAATACCCACGTCTCTGAAACATGTCCCAGTTTCATTACATATCAACCATGAGTTTCCGATGCGTGCCCAGCCCTTTTAACATAACACCACTTTACCTCATCTCATGGTCAAAACTGTTTGTAGAAAGACTAAAAGCAGACATTTCTCTCACTAAAAGGTTTCTCTCGCTGGAAAACTGTCTGGTGCAATAACTCATTGGTTTCATCATTGAAGTTTTCCCATCACATACAAATGAGTAGCTTGAGGGAAAACAATTATCTCTGTTGGGGTTTTCTGTTTATGTATATTCGATTTGAAATGTCTTTTAATGTGTTCATATAAGCATAAAAATATCATAATGAATGATAATAAATGATTTGAATTGAATTCATTTTGGAACATGAGTCATTAAGCAAGCTTTGCATTAGCTAACTGACTAATGGACTACTTAACTGCCAAGTTTGGCTAAAAAAAGAGACTTTCAACAGGCTTATATATGTATGCATCTCAGAGGTGTTTGTACAGTATTTGTTGTGTATATTGTATAGATAGTGACCTTGTTATGCTTATCTATATGTATGAATGAGAGAAAAGTGTGTGTATTTGTGATATGTTTGCATGTGTACAGGAGCATCTCCTGATGATTGCGTGTGCTTATGAGTATGTATGAGTGATGTGTGTATCCTCATGTGTATGTATGAGTAATGTGCGTGTCCTTATGAGTATGTCCGGGTTATGTATGTGTCCTTATAAGTGTACGTAGGTAATGAGTGTGTCCTTATGCATAGCACCGGTCCTCTCTGAGGTGATGGCAATTCGATTACGGAGCCCAAATATTTGTCTACAGCCAACAACACTACTCCTACCTCCCCACACCCTGAACCCCTCCACAGCCCACAGGCTGGGCTGGTCCTCTGCAAAATCTCAGCGGTGGGAGTGTGGAGGTGGAGGTGGAGGGTGGGGGGTGTTCTGATGCATCAAGCTCCCCCTCTGGCTGTTGATGACAGCGGTCAGGTCCCTCCAGAGAGCGGAGTTTCTCTCTGTATCTCCCTCCTCGCTTGTCAAGCTTGACACTCCTCTGCAGAGGCGGCGAGTGGAGATCCATACCAATGCAGATGTCACGCAACGGACTGCTCGGAGAGGCGCGCGCGGCCGCGCACGTGTTCCGGCCGCTCCCTCGCCCCGCACGCCTTCGGCCCACACGCACCAGGGGAGGGAAGGCAGATAGAGAGAGTGGGGATAGGGGGAGCAATCACATCATTAGCATAGTAATCAGATTGAATGAAGTGTATTTGAATTGATGAATTTCATTAAATGGAAGCATGAATTAGTCATTGGAGTCACAGAGGGCTAACAAGAGGAAGCTGGAGAAAGTGACCATGAGATAAAGATAGAGAGGTACAGTAAATTGGAAGGAGGGAGAGAACGAGAGGGAGCGTGAGGTCGAGAGAAGCTGCTCTGATCTCAGTCCCTTCCTCAGAACAGGAGGCAGCTCTTGTGCGCCGCCCTGCTGGTGCTGTTTTGCCACTGATCTTTCTAAATACAAAAGCTGAGGGTGTGACTCATTTTGGTGGTTGTTTTGCAGTGTTTTGAAGAGACATGACCATTTAGCAAGGGTGCTGTCGCCTGTAAAGCTGTTTGAGTTCGATTCCTCCCCATCTGACATAATGTACAGTATCTGCTCTTTCTTTGCATTTACATGAGAGAACAATTTGACATTCTGTTGCAACACCTAGTTCAGATTAATCAGATCAATGTCTGACACATGGACTGAGAGGAGAGGTTTGAACTCCAACCTCATGTCATAGACATATACATGGCATGTGGCTGTTCACATTAAGACCACGTCTCATTGCAATACAAGGAGATGTTTTATTTGTGCAGTTCCTGTCTCACACCATCAAGGTTGATTTGCAGGAGAAAATAACAACCGATAATGTATGCAAAAAAAGGTGGAATGCAGGAAAGTAAGAACGTGTTTACTGCCTGGCTCAGTGAAAAAAGATTGTGTCGTAGGAGTAGAACATTGATTTTCAAACCAAATTACTGAAAACAAAAGATAGTGACACATCTGTGACTCATATCACTTTAGAATACAGACGCGATGCAGGATATATTAGACCAATAATCTGAGTTGGGAGAAAGCCATATCAGCCTGTGTGCCATCCGCAATCTGAGTGACTATCAATCACTGAGTTCCATATTACTCATACAGTAGGCGCAACCTAACCCTGCAGACATGAAAACAAACAGCATCTCGACTCGCGCTGGTGTCCCATTTGTTCGAGAAACTGGATAGGCATGCTTAACAGCCCACACTTTTTAGCATGCCGGACCTTACTCTCAGGCTGTGTGTGTGTGTGTGTGTGTGTGTGTGTGTGTGTGTGTGTGTGTTTGCTTGCTTGCTTGCTTGTGTGTGTGTGTGTGTGTGTACATGCCTTTTCAGATTGTAAAGCCAACAGTAACTGGGGCAGATGAGAAAATTTCAGCAGACTGATCGGAGTGCGAGAGAGAGAGAGAGAGAGAGAGAAAGGCAGACAGATGAACAAAGAGAGACTGACAGAGAGAGAGAGAGAGCGTCTGGAGGGCTTGAGACAAAGCCAACACCTGTGTCTCCCAGGAGGAGACCCCTCCGTCCAAAACACTCCTCCATCCAAACAGGCCTGTTGGTCCTGCACACTCCTAATGCCTGATGAGCTGCAGTGAACCTGACAGCTGGATTTGCAGGGCAGTGCGCGGGCCACAGTCTCTTTGGTGGAGGTGAGGTGCAGAGACATGACCATTTAGCTGGGGGCCTCCATTGTTTTGTCTCTCACTCTCTTCGCCTGAAGAAACTTTCACGCCACTATTTGCATATTCTAAACAGATCATTTGGGTTCAGTTCCGTCACACAATTACACAACGGTAATTACACAAAACAGCCAATTAGATATATTGCACCAATTTACATGTATTAGCAGCTAGTACTTTTCATCAGCACAAAATGTAAATTAAATATTGTTCATATTAATTGTAAGCTTAATTTAATTTAAGGTCACTGTGAATTGTCTCGTTTTATCTCACTAGTTAAATAATGAATGATCTCAATAATAATAATGAATAATCATCTCTATGTTTTCTAACTAGAAATGCATTAGCCAACTACAGTTACAAAGGCAGTCTGTTTGGTTTGCTGTCAACCCAGTTGATGGACAAAATAAGAAAAAATTAACTTAAAGGAGAACCTTGAATCTTTAAGTCAATCCATTAATATCACCTTATCGTGCCATGTGATGAAGTAATTTCTTGAGGTTTGGATTTTGATTGATTGCTTCATGCAGCCAGTGTTACAGTGCTTAAATATCTGCAGCTATTGTGCCTAGGCTCCAAACGATACCAATCAAGCTACAAAGGACTTTATTTATTATGCAGCTGAAGTTAAACATTGTGCCTTGTGCTTTGACATGTGAAGCCAACCAAGTTTCTGCTCTGGTGATTGGCTGACGTTTTAAAGGCTAAACTTGTAATTGGCTGACCTATGTGGTGCAAGGCAGTGATTGGGCAATCTCTATGAGGATTCAGGGCAGTGATTTGCTCTTGTGTGTGTCTACTCATCTTCAACACTAGTACTGATTATAACCATTAGCCTGCTCTGCTCTGCCTGTCAACCTGCAGTGTGTGTGTGTGTGTGTGTGTCAGAATCATCTGAGACCGAGAGATTGTGTGTGTGTGTGTGTGTGTGTGTGTGTGTGTGTGTGTGTGCACGTTGAAATGTGCCTGAAAAGTGTACGTCCTCAGCCCTGGGTTGAGGTTGGCAGTGAACAGGAGGAGGAAAGATGAACTGAGATACGCTGCGATATATACCAGCCCAAAGGGAGACAGCACACACACACACACACACACACACACACACAGGAAAGGGACTTTGTGTATATTTGATAGTGGTGGAGAGGGTACAACACACACACACACATACAGGAGCAACAGAGAGGAGAAATGAATGAGGAGATGAGAAAGAAATATGCATAAGCCAGGAAGAGGAAAGAGTGTACACAACAAAAAACACACTCCTGCATAGTGATAGACAGACAGAACACACACACACACACACACACACACACACACACACACACAAAGAGAGACACAAACAAGAGAGAGACACAAACAAACACGCATACCCATGTAGGCTCCATCAGTTCAGTTCAAAGGCTATTGACATCAGAGAAAGGCTGGTGTTGTCAAAGCATTTGTACATATTCAGACGAACAAAAGGAAAATAATAAGTTAGAGGGGAAAAATATAATCACAAAGAGAAAATTGCTTTGTACACACACACACAAATCAGTTATCAGTTTCCACCACAGAATTATGCATCCAATGTTGCACACAATGAGAAATATTCATTCATACAGTCACACTATACCACCACATACCTACAACAGCAGGCATGTGGGCTCTCTCTCTCTCTCTCTCACACACACACACACACTCACACACCTCACCACATTAACATACATTCCCGAGTGCCCTCTGACACACACGTGGTGTAAGATTAGTGTGAACTGGGGCTCAGGGGACAGAGCATGAGATTCAAGGAAATGAAAAAGACGTGTATGCATTCTTGGTTTTATAGAATTTTTACTTGGCTGTGTGTGTGTGTGTGTGTGTGTGTGTGTGTGTGTGTGTGTGTGTGTGTGTGTGTGTGTGTGTGTGTGTGTGTGTGTGTGTGTGTGTGTGTGTGTGTGTGTGTGTGTGTGTGTGTGTGTGTGTGTGTGTGTGTGTGTGTGTGTGTGTGTGTGTGTGTGTGTGTGTGTGTGTGTGTGTGTGCTAGTGTGTATATGTGAGTGGGAGAGACAAAGTATGAATCTGAGATGTGCTTGTCGAGTCCTTCTGGATTAAACACATTTATTGATTGGCAGATGGAGATGAAGAAGCAAAGAAAGAGTGAGGCATGGAGAGGAGTGAGGAGGAGTATAGGGTGTGATAGGATGGGAGGGTGAACGGAGAGAAAGAGAGTGATAGAGAAGAGCACTGTAGGCGAACGACAAAAGGAAATGGAGAGTAAGTGCAGAACAAGGATGAAGATACAGAAAGTGTCTGTGGGCTACTTTGATAATGAAGTGATGTTTATAATTAATGTGAACTGGAGGCAGGGAGATAGAACAGAGCTTTGGATACGCATTGCCTTAGTGAGAGTCTCAAGGAGGTTGTGTGTGTGTGTGTGTGTGTGTGTGTGTGTGTGTGCGTGTGTGTGTGGGAGGGAGGGGGAGATAAATGAGAGAGGCTGTGTTAAGGGATTGCAAATTCAAAGTGGTTTGTGAAACGAAGAGGGATAGCGCAAAGCCCCCTCCCTTTCTCCCTGCATCGCTCTCTCTTTCTCTCCCTCTCCCTCGCTCCCTCTCTCTGAAAACCTGGCTCCGTGTGGTACTGTCACACTCGCATCTACTGCAGTCTTGGAGAACGATCGCCAGCCTTGCTCGTACAGTCTTTTTGATCGCGGTTTTTTGTTACCGTCTGCTGAAGGAGACGCGGAAACAACAACCCATCCCATGCCATGCCATCGCAGATCAAGTCGCGTTATGACCACGATGACTTAATTTACGCTTTAATTCCGAGGCAGACGACAATCTAGCCGGAGAGAACAAGAGCGCGTTTGTATTGCGGTCATCCTGTAGCAAAATGTAACGAGTATTGGTGTGCCGTTCTTACGATGCGAGGCGTTTGAGGCTGTTGAATGCGATTTCTAGCTGGTGACATTTCGAATTTATTCTGAAGACGCCTAACTTGAGGAATTTGTATCGCGGGTGTATTTTTGCTTATTAATTATTGTTAATGTGCCTAAAAAGGATTCAAGGTCTGTTTTGATAGAAAAAGCATATATTTCAGTAACACATTAACCGTGTTATTTGTTTCTTTTTTACTACTATTACTTTGTCTAATGTGCGCTTTATGCGTTTATTACCAAACTCTTGCAATTTGAGTGCAGGTTAATATTTCAGTTTAAATGAGGTCTTCTCTATCTTTCTGTGAACTGATATCTAATAAGTAAATCCAATTAACGGCTCGGTAACCTGTGGTCATCGTTAACTGACCTTATTAGCCTCTGGTAATTTCAGCTTTCTTCCACTCTGTCGCATATTAATGTTCGATTTAAAGGAAAACTGGCGAAATGACTTATTCGTCTTAATACTTAACTAAACATGGATTTAATCATACCCCATGTGCCTCAGCAACACGTGTTTTCTCTGCTCTTTAAAACCTTCCATTAAAGGAGATTTGTCCGTTTCATAGATCGGGATAACAACAAAATTATTTTACAAACAGGCGTGATTTTAATTAATTACATTACATACAACATTTTTAGAAGAACATAGAGTGGCATGTAAATTATTATTTTGAAAACGCCTCCGCCATCTATACTGTCCATAACATTGCTACACACCCATACTTGAATCGGAACTCACCAGACCCAGGTGTTGGTTAACATGGCAGTAACCTGGCTGTGTCTTCGCTGCCCGTGGCGTCTCTGCCCCGGCTC
>NW_027468685.1:12301968-12311968 GCF_046254945.1 Alosa pseudoharengus
ACAACAGCGTGACCGCCATCCCATAATGCCCTCTGGAGTTCTTGCCCAAAGCAACACAGATGCTTTGGAGTGTCTAAAACTTCATCGTGACCACCGAGCGGAAAGCTTGTGTCAGACCTTCATTACGGAATGTTGTTGCTCGCCTTCATTATTGACCCTGGTGTCAGCACAGCCCTTCTGCTTTGCCGTGGGCACTGGTCAGTTCGGTGGCCTGTGATCAATGGGCAGTTCTCCTGACTGTGATCCGTAAATGAGCTATTGATCAGGTGGGGACTGTGAGTGTAAGACGGATGGGTAGAGGAGAAGCCGCTGACCACTCGGACACCACGGAGGTACATGCCTCCAAGGACCCTGTCGCTGCTCTTCCCACATGTCTGAAAATGTGTGTGTGTGTGTGTCTGTGCGTGTGTGTGTGTGTGTGTGTGCGTTCCTGCGGCACTGTTAATGGACAGCATGCCCCATTCTGAGAGTCTGTGTGTGTGTGTGTGTCTGTTCCTACAGCCTAAAGGACAGACAGTGTGCCCTTGTCGGAGGATTTGTGTGTGTGTGTGTGTGTGTGCGTGTGTGTTTATGTGTGTTCCTTCACTCCTGAGGACAGACAGCATGCCCTTTTCTGTTTGTTATGTGTGTGTGTGTGTGTGTGTGTGTGTGTGTGTGTGTGTGTGTGTCCTTGTCTGAGTTCTTGCCTCAGCTGCTGCCTCTCCGTGTGTCTGAGAAGTGATTTAGTTTGAAATCATCCCCAGTGCTGCCTGGCTGGACTGGCCTGATAGGACAGTGGATTTATATATGTGAAGACGTCATGTACATTCCTCTCTCTCCGTCTCCCTCTCTCTGTACATAATCTTGTTTGTTACGGTCCACAGTACTTCTGTGTCAGTATGTAGTCTCTGCCCCAGTATGTATTCTCCTTGATTATACTGTATATTCACATTTTCACTCCTCTCTTCCCTTCTCTCTCTCCGTCCCTCTCCCCCTCTCCCATCTCCTTCTCTGTGTCCATCCATCTCTTCTCCTATCCTTATCTCCCTCTTCCCCACTCCACATCTCCTCCCCTCCCTATCTCTTTCCCTCTGTCTCTGCTTCTCCCCCGCTCCTCTCTCTCTCTCTCTCTCTCTCTCTCTCTCTTCCCCCTCTCCCTATCTCTCTCCCCTCCTCCCCATCTCTCTCTCTCTCTTTCTCTCTCTCTCTCTCTCTCTCTCTCTCTCCCTCTCTCTCAGTGTGATCCAGGTGAGGCCACTAAGCTGCTGTATGACCTGCTCTACTCCGAGCCCATAAAGATCGTCCTCATGCCCGGATGCAGCTCCGTATCTACCCTGGTCGCCGAGGCAGCACGCATGTGGAACCTCATAGTGGTGAGTCACTGTGTGTGTGTGTGTGTGGGTGTGTGTGTCTGTGTTTGTGTGCGCGTGTTTTACGTGCGTTGGACCATCAACACTCGAGCGGATGACATGACTTAAAGAAAGAGAAGATTTATGTTTCTTAAAGCGATGGTGGGAGAGGAGTGAGAGGAGTGGCATCAGCAACATGCTGGTCCATCAAACCCATCAAGCTCCTGTTTGAGACGTTTGTTTTATGCTGATGTATTCTGTAGTGTGATTTGGAGAGCTGATTACACCCCCTTACTTTTCTTCTGTATGCACGCCTAAACACATGATGGACGACATGATTTATGTTCCAGAAATAGAAGAGCACTCCCCTCTTGCACTTGGGGGAATCCTTGTCACCGTTTTGAAGGACATTTTTATTTAAAACTACAGCCCCTCAACTGCAATTTTTCAAGACCACAGACTTTCCCAAGTGTCAGTCTCCTGTCTCCAGACAAGAACTCTGACAACAAATGAGTCATACAGGGATCTGTAAAAAATAGTTAACACAGCAAAGTTGAACTCACAAAAAGTTCCCCCAAAGTTGCCTTTGATTTTGCCTTTAAATATATACTGTATGGAGATCATTCTTCAATGCCCATGAACACTTTTGATTGAATATAGATGAAGCTCAGAAGCCCATGGTTAGCCATATATCCTCACACACAAACCCTTGAGGAAAGGACAAGAGGGTAAGTCAAGGAAATAAACAGGAAATGGCAGGTAGTTTGAAAAGAAGGGCATCAACAAGTTGGTCCTCCTTGGTTCATGCATGCTACTGTCACATTGATTAGGGATGTCATACAATGATGCCAAGACACTGCCTGGTACAAGTGACCCAGTTCAAATCCCCACTCATATGTGACATAATTTATATATGTGTTATGACAGCGTCACCTCGAATGAAAGGCAGAAATCAAAAACAATGTAAAGAAAATATAACTGGGCGGCAAGACCTGTAGTTTTGCATCGAAGGTGGGGGCCAGCTGACACTTTTTGATACTTTACTGATTTTCTCAGACACTACACACACACACACACACACACACACACACACACACACACACACACAAGCACCAGACACTACACACACAGACACTACACACACACACACACACACACACACACACACACACACACACACACACACACACACACACACACACACTCTACATCCACATGTTCAGTGGTGACAGAGCTGTCATTATTGGAACCATATGATATTGTTTTTCTAGCTCTCTGCTGAAGTGGCCCCACTCTACTTTTGACTGAAATTCGTTCACTCCATTTTTCATTAGGTCTATTTTTGTGTCTTAGAGTGGCGGGTACACATGAGCTTTCTGACCCAAATATCCCCCCAGTGGTCCCAATACTCCCAGACAGACCCATAGAATCATACACACACACACACACACACACACACACACACACACAGACACACACACATACATGTACACACACACACACACACACACACACACACACACACACACGCATACATACATACATACATACATACATACATACCGTACATAATGTACATACATACATACATAAAATTGCATGAAATTACAAAAATGCACAACCTCACATTTGGGATCACTTTTTATGGTCCTTTCCTCTGCAACTATATATCAAGGCAAATCATGTTTAATTTAAATCTGCACTCACAGATGCCTGCATATCCATGCAAAGTAAGGCATGCAAAATATTATACATGAGTACAAAATATTGTACATGAGTACAAAATATTGTACATGAGTATTGTACATTCAGTGGCATTCCGAGTAAAATAGCCTTAAAGATATCATATTGATTTTAATTTTAAAAATATATTATTGACTTCACAGTACAATGTATACACATGACATTGTGGAGGTAAAGGGTAATTTAGCACATCTCTGTGTTATGGTTGTCCCATACTGTATCATTCTTGGTGCATCATTCCTCCCCATGATAAGAATGTGTCATATTGCGACCCTAATGATATAGTTAATAGATAGATAGATAGATAGATAGATATACTTTATTGATCCCCAAGGGGAAATTCAAGGTCCCAGTAGCTTAAGACATCACACACAACATACACTACAACATAAGCAGGATGATAAAAAAAAACAAATCCACATGATAAGGACAGTAAAATCAAGGATCCACAATGTACTAAGGATGTATAAGCATGAGGCGCTTGCACTAATAAAACATTTACATATGTGCTGCAAAGTGGGCCGCTCATGGTTGGAATGAGAATAAGAGCGCCAGGAGGCGGAGTTCAAACTTGCTGCTGTGTCATAGTTGTTGTGTTGGCATGGTCATAAGCTGATAGGACGCGTGGCCATTATCACAAAATATACCATAAACTACCGTAGTTTAAAAGTCTGTGTCATCCATCTATAGGTTTAAGTCTATATCATCCATCCCTAATCTGTATTGTGATGCAACATGGATAAAGCTGAAGTCCATTTACAATAATACATACAGTACAATGCCACAGTTTAGTATAAACTTTTTACACACACACACACACACACACACACACACACACACACACACACACACACACACACAAACACAGGTTTTTAGGTCCTCTCACTCCAGCTGTCAGTCACCAGTGAAATTGTGTATTCAGGTGATGTGTGAGAATGTGCATGTGTGATTGTTCATATCTGCTTGTGTATCAGTGTAGTCATGTGGCCTGTGTGTGTGGCGACTCTGTGTGTGTGCGAGTGACTATTTGTACGTGCGTGCATGCATGTGTGTGTGCGTTTGTGTGTGTGTGTGTGTTGGGAGGTGTGTGACTGTTCATGACTGCTAGTGTGTGCTCATGACATGTGTGACTGTGAGAACGTGTGACTGAGTGTTTGTGTGTGTGTGTGTGTGTGTGTGTGTGTGTGTATACATGCGTGCGTGTGTGTGTATGTCTGTGCGTACTTTTGTGTGTGTGAATGACGTTCGTGATGAAACAGCTTTGATTTTACAGAGCTCAGTCTCACACTCAGCCGATGTGATATATAGCTCATTAAGGTTGCGTCATCATCACACACATTTTCATCTTCCTTGTCGGTGTCTGCCTTTTTTGTTTATTTTGTTTCCGTGTCATCCCCCTTTTATTCAGTGTACCTTCGAATCTGTTTTTGATTTGTGTCTCCCCCTCCTTCCTGTGTGTGTGTGTGTGTGTGTGTGTGTGTGTGTGTGTGTGTGTGTGTGTGTGTGTGTGTGTGTGTGTGTGGCTGTGTGGCTGTCGATGTGTGAATTCCTGCCCTTGTTCCTCTCTCTTCTTAATAAGCCCCTTCAGTTCCTGCCTCTGTAGATGGGAACTGAAAATCTGTGCAAGCATGAAACCATCAAAGAGGTGTTCTTCCCCTTCCCTCTGCCGTCTCTGTCTGCTTTGGTTTCATCCCTAAGCTGACTGATGCCTGGAAAGGTGTAATGAATCCCTCTCTCTCTCTCTCTCTCTCTCTCTCTCTCTCTTTCCCTCTCTCTCTCTCTCGCTATCTCTCTGTCATTCTGTCTCTGTTCACACTGTTTCTCTGTCTCATCCTCTCACACCTCTCTCTCTCCCTCTCTCTCTCTCTCCCCAACACATCCATTCTCTGTCTAACTATATGGTATAAACCAGCCTCCTGAATGACAGTTATCTGTGTGGCTGACTTCTTCTCTGTTCATGGTTAAAGCTGTGCTGTAGCGTTTCACTCTGAATTACAGTCTACGCTGGTTGGCTGGGAGGGGGTAATAGCAGTGTGTGAGTGAGCGAAATAGCATGATTTCAGCTATGAGGAGTTAGGTTTTTTTAGGGTTTCTAGGTTTTCGGTGGTGAAGGAGCTTGATTTGGTTAGAGGAGATTTTTGTTTTGGGCAAGAGAATGTCTTGTCTGCATGAATTATAGACAATGCGATTATTCTTCCCTTGAGCTCCATAGAGTAATGAACTCAGCAAGAGGGAAAGTGTGCAGGGCCAGATACTTCCTTATCCTCCTCATTGCTTCAAACAAGGTAACAAACTGCTTTTCCAATGTGCCTCAATTCATCAAAGGCCACACGATGACTCAAAACCCTGAATGTAACTTTGCTCATTTTGTAAAGGGGAAATCTCATCTCATCCGGTATTTAAATTTTAAGTATGACTAATGTTATGCAACCAGTGGGCACGTTATAACAATGTGGGTGGGTGAAGGTCGTTTATCTGGTTGCCAAAAATAGAGCAACCAGTTTAAGTAGTAAAACTAATGGTGCCATGCAGGGGCCTGACTACTGAACGGCTTTGGCACATGCCACCCTGTACAATTACAGCTGCCAAAGCAGCATTGCAGTGTGCAGGAATGAGTGACGGCTGAGCAATTGAGGTCGGGCAGGCAGTACTTTGGCTGCATCTGAAGAGAAAATGATAAAGAAGAGTGGCAAGGGCCAAGATATTTGATGAAGGCAGCACAGACGAGAATAAAATTGATAGAGGTGAAAGAGCAGGTGAGATTGGCTTTTCTAAGTTAAGTGTTCATCCTCAGAGTGAATGTATGCATCAAAGGTAGGGCGTAAAACTTTAAACTCTCAGATTAGCATATTTAAATAAATGTTAAGGAAGGATCGGTAGCTTAGCGGTCGCGTGTTTGTGCCGCATGTGGGACGGAAGGCCACAAGGTCATTTCTTTTTTTTTTTTTTTTTTAGTATATTTTTGGGCTTTTTATGCCTTTAATCAGATAGGACAGTGGAGAACGACAGGAAGTGAGTGGGAGAGAGAGTCGAGGTGGGATCCGGAAAGGACCACAGGGCGGGAATCGAACCCGGGTCGCCAGGCGTACGGTGCAGGTGCCCCGGCCAGTTGTGCCACAGCTAGGGCCTCGAGGTCAATTCTCAGTCCCTTTCCCCATCGCTCGCCATTTGATTTCCTGTCACATTTTTAACTCTCATTTTCAATGAAAGCCAGAGAAAAGCCCCAGAAATGAAATGAAAAATTAATCATATCCAAGGGGTACACGTTTCAGAACTTTAGCAGTTCACTGAAAAAAAAATGGAAAAAAAGAATCCTATGTGAGAACTCAGGGGAACTTCCATCGACTAAGCCTTTAACAAAACTCTCTCTATGAATGAGTAATAAGAAGGGCAGTAAAATGGCTTCAGTTTATCTTACCTGTGGGGATTGGGGTTTACACTCATTAAAAAAAACAAGCATTTGCTTCCCTTGGGTGGCATCAAGCTTTATGCTTGTTGTAAGGTCCAGCAAGGGCAGTAAAAGGTGGTCTATGAAATCATCAAACAACAAACAAGCTTTACATTATGTATATAGGAGAAAGGCACAGTGAAGCTACAATACAAATGCGTGCTGATTGGGTGAGACATTGAGAACAGCAGAAGGAGCTCTGCAGCCATTAGAGAGGAGGACAAATCAACTCCTGAGAGCATTAGCATAGAAAACACTTTCCTGCTGTCTGTTTGGATTCACCTATCAGACCATGGACAGGAATTATAAGGAGCCCTGTGTTTCTATGCTGAATGAATACGAAAAGCTGTAGCTGTAGCTCTATGCATATGATAACCAGTTTTGCCATTGGATACATTTTGGGGTTTTAATGTAAACTTAATCTTTGCATTTTCAGACATAGTTTCCTGTGAGGTTTTTTGGATGGGACTCTGCGCCATTGCTTTAAGCCCTGTCAAGGACTACATATTTGCATTTTAATACGGTTTTGTGGAGTGACACAAAAAAGATGAAAACTTTTAAGCAGCCTGTTTTTTTTTTTGGAACCTAAGAATTTTTTTTTACGGGAGTCCAATTGTAGCAGCAGTGCACTCATAATGTCACAAATGACATATCCCATGCAGAGTCCACTTTGAAGGATGAAATCAGAGAACATCAAACCTTCGCAGTGCCCACAGGAAATCAAGGCCATACTGCGGCCCTCGGAGCCAAAAGAACGGCATTGGCTGACCCACTTGGAATTACGGCAGAGGGGGTGCTGGTCTGATCACGCCTTCAAAGGGACGAACAGATGGACGCCCCCTCCATGTCCTCTCTGAGTTCAGAGAGAGAGAGAGTGGGAGAGTGGGAAAAAAACAATGCAGACGATTCATTCATACCTTGCAAGTCTGAGTCCAAAGAGCTAACTAGCATGCCAATTAGATATAACAGAGCAGTTATATTTGAAAAGCTTTCATTTGAACAGAGATTGGATCACATTACATCAACACATTACACAAACATATTACAAGGTGACGGAGGAATCCCCTTAGAATTATAAGGTTCTATCTGACATTTTTGTCAAAATTGAGTTATTCACATGCTCTTATTCTGTGACACCTTAAGAAGGTGAGGTGAGGTGTTTCTTGTAGTTGTATACATTTTTGGACATTATATTCAAAGAGGTTTGTTCCGCTTTTCAGTAGAACTCTATGGAATTCTAAAAAGATCAATATCTCAGAACGTACTCAGAACGTAGATAGAACCTTATAATTCTAAGGTGGACGCGGAGAATCCCGCTGGGCCTTTTTCGACGACAGATGAGAAGCCAAATGAGCTCAGCTCACAAAGCAAGAGACGGTGTGCAGGAGGGGGGCAAGTAGGAGAAATGGACATCCAAAGGGTGACTCCTCTTCATTTCAGGGCTGTCGGGAGAGGAGCAGAGCCGCCGGCGCTTCTCAATGAGAGGCGCTGGACCGTGACGGCCACAGAGCCTCAGCTCAAATAGAGTGACCTGAAAGGTATAAAAGGCCAGTGGGCAGTATAATCACTTTGCTGCTGCCACAGACTCCTGTCTAATATGTCGGAGGCATCGCTGGGAAGGGTTTTAGTGAAACACCTACTGTAGACGCTGGGTATTTGGTAAACAACCGTCTGTTGGTCTTTTTTTAAGGAGAGGAATAGCATCAGCGTTTGAGCCCTATGCAGTATACTATGGATAGGCTACAGCACCTTGGATATAGATTACAGTTTTCTATAGGATATTAATAATATTAATATTTGAAAGTTGTTCAAAATGATGGTTATGGTTATGGGACTTTGCAGACGCAGAAGAGACACACAAATACAAATGTAACTTATTGATATTTGCTACATGTTTTTTTTTCTTACTTATTGAGCGATGTTTTCTTTTTAAAATGTTGTATTTGTATTTGTATATTGTATTTGTGCTTTCTGTGGGACTACAGATGTAAATTAGCCCAAGGCTAACTCTGGTGCAATGCATCAAATGTTTACATTTATGTTTTAATTGCACACTGTGCCTTACAAATAAATTGAAACTGAAACTGAAACAAAAACAACATAATATTATAATGGCAAGATGCTTGTAAACTGAACGTCTTAGTCTAAAGCAATCAATGACAGCACAGTTAACTCATTCTCTCAGTAAACAAACCCATCACTATTTTAGCTCAGTCCTCTCTGGTCTAGACAAACACTCCAACCATTTCGTTCCGCAATTGCACTCGGGGGAATCCCTGCTGACATCCACACTTGCTCACTCTGATTGGACACAACAGCCACTCGAACCCTCCGTTTGACCTGGGGGGGATGAGTCTACTCCAGCACTCACTCCAGTGGCCCATGCAGTTATGCCCGCGAGTCAGAATTCGAGTAAAATACAATATGTGTGATCTACACACAAAGTGATGGAGTTTGAAGGGCATTCGCTGAATTTTATTTATTAGCCTACCAAACAGAAATAGCAACACATATGAGACAATATTTGAACACAGCGAGGGGTCATTTCTTTGATTTTTGTTTTCATAAATCCATGGAAAAAATCTGTCAAAGCATTATAAAACCTTGGGGCTTTTGTTGTTGTGCTGATACAGTAACGATGAGTTAATTTTTGTGTTTTTTCTTTTTATTGGACTTTGTTGTTATTGTAGGATATTTAACAGTTTTCAGACATACACAAGAAGGGTGTTAAATACCTTGTGCTATTTCCCACAGTGGCAGTTCAACAACCAAGCCCATTTCACATTACACACAATATGTCGCAAGATTCTACAGCAATGCACAGTTGGCTTGTGGTAGTCACAAAGACGCCACATGTTGTACCCTGGATCAGGAAAGGCCCTCCGTCACAGCAGCAACATGCACTGCTACAAAAGCCTTGTTTGTCCTTCAAGGTTGTCCTTCACGGCACCACAAGTAGCCTGAATGCCAAAACAAAGGACCGCAGCAGACCTAACCGTGGGACACGTTAGAGAGACTTCAAGTACCACTCCAGAAACACAGCAACAAGATTTCATATCTCTGAGTCAGTTCAGGGGAAAACATGTCCCCAAGTAGTCTGTGAGTGCCTTCGCCGTAACCATTGGTTTGCCTTTTCAGCAGCCCCAGCAGCAACTCCTTTATACCTCCTTTTAGTCATTGTGCTCGAAAACCAGACAGAGATGTTGTGACTGACTTTGCTACAAAGCCTCTAACATCTCCACTGGACTTGTTTGTTCTTGCCCTATGCTGCACACACAGCTTGTACCTGCTTAACTGCTTCCCATGGATTTCACTTCTTCCCTGTATTCACAGAGTTCTTGATGACTGGATCCTTATAGTCACTGTGACATCTCTGAGTCATATCCAGACTGGTCTTAGCACATTTGGACTCCTCCACCAAGCTAGTCATTGGTCATTTCAAAATTCCTTTTCCATACAATGCTACCATACCTAGCCATTA
>NW_027468685.1:12319468-12326968 GCF_046254945.1 Alosa pseudoharengus
AGGCGCTCTTGGCTCTTCCCCTCCCATCTTTTTACGCTAAACTCCCACTTTCCCCTGTATCCTCCCATGATTGCATATGCATGACATGACAAACGCAATCTGCCACTTTCAGCACCCGTGACAGGCAGTTTGTGCTTTTACATCATTGCGGCCTGTTTGTACATACCTTGCAATGATTTTTACACGCACATTTCGAAACAAATACGCCTGAAGTGGGCGCAAAAGCGTTAGTACATCTGGCCCTCAGTGTCCGTATCGGTGTTCAGCCTGTCTCTCTCTCTCAGTGTCCGTATCTGTTCAGCCTGTCTCTCTCTCTCAGTGTCTGTATCTGTTCAGTCTGTCTCTCTCTCAGTGTCTGTATCTGTTCAGTCTGTCTCTCTCTCAGTGTCTGTATCTGTTCAGCCTGTCTCTCTCTCAGTGCCCATATCTGTGTTCAGCCTGTCTCTCTCTCTCTTAGTGTCCGTATCTGTTCAGCCTGTCTCTCTCTCTCAGTGTCTGTATCTGTTCAGTCTGTCTCTCTCTCAGTGTCTGTATCTGTTCAGTCTGTCTCTCTCTCAGTGTCTGTATCTGTTTCAGTCTGTCTCTCTCTCAGTGTCTGTATCTGTTCAGCCTGTCTCTCTCTCAGTGTCTGTATCTGTTCCTCCTGTCTCAGTGTTCTTCCTCTCCACTGTCTCTCCTTCTCATCTGGTTTTCATACTTCGCCTCTGAATCGCAGACAACTCATGTTCCACATTGTTGTCATGGGAACAGAAAAAAGTGTGTGAGTGTGTGAGTGACAAGAAGAGGCTTTTATTAGAGTGCATGAAAATGCAATCTACTGTTATCCGATTTCTTCTTACAGTTTTGCTCAGTCGCTTTGGTGCTTTTCTCACATCACTATTAACATTTGCACAGCAGTTAGTGCATTTCTCAAAACAATTAGTGCAAACTGCAAAACCTAGTGGATGACCTGCAAAAGCACGTCACTTGCTCAAAATGGATAGTCCATTCCTCAAAAGCAGGTATTCATGTCAATGAAACTATCAGTGTCATCAAAATGAGAAGTCTTGACACCATCGTTTATGAACAAGATAGTCAAATGGCTTTGTCATGTTTTCATTATGACAGTTCTCTCAGTGTTTTCCAATGCAAAAAAAAGGGCAGAACTCGGTGACACTACCTGAACATGCTCAAGACAGCACTATAGAGTACTTGTACAGCCATTTGAAAACTACGGTAGTTACACATTGCTGTAGTTAGGGGAGTAAGTGAGTACAAGACACTCAATACGTACATTTTTACTGTATGCTCTTTGCAATTCTACAGCATTGTGACAGAATTTGATAACTAGTTCACCAATTTTGTATGTAATGACTCAAGCAATGAAATGAAGACTATTAGTTTTATTGGGAACGACTATTCAGTATCCATAAGTATAGTTAATTTTGACTGACATGACATAAGCAAATGATAATGTTAAAAAACAGCAGAGAATTGTATGAAAGCAACTGATACATGTCCAAAAGCATTTGCAATTTGTTCAGAGGAAGGAAAAATTGCTACTATGATGTGCACAAATGACTAAATGTTGTGGAGGTTGAACTAATAGTTATGAGAATTTTCATTCTGATCTGAAAAAAGCACCAAAGCGACTGAGAAAAACTGTATTATTATTCTTCTTCTAACGCTTTTTCTGCGTTTAATGCGGCTTCAACCGTTTAATGTAGAAACTTCATTCAAACTGTGTTACGTAGGTCTTACTTAGGACAGGTGTGGAATGTATTTTTCATATTTGTAACTTTTATACTTTTTGAACTATTAATTAAAAACTATTAAAATTTTCCCCATAGACTTAACACTGGCGATTATGGCATCACAATAGGGCTCTTAGAATCCTATACCAAGTGTTCCGGCCAGAGCCATATGGTTCCGGCCACCTCCAGCAACTGTCTGTCTCAGGCTTTAAGCATACAATCTGGCTCTCTTAAGACTACAGATCCTGTTCAACTGTTTCCTCTGCCCACAACTGTTTCAAAATAAAAGTCTCCACTACAATAATTTCCTATTAAATAATTTAACCATTTAAACTATCCAACTATTTAACTGTTCAACTATTCCAACTGTCAGTTATCATCAACTATGCCTCTAGCCTACTATATTAAACCACCACCTACCTAGCAACCAATTTAGCAACCATTGAAATTAAGCATCTATGTCAGTTTCCATAGCAACCAAGATGATTATACTAGCAAACCACTGTAGTAACTCCTTTATTTCTGATAGTAGCCACCATGGACACCCTAGCAACAACCTAGCAACGACTTCAAGTACCCTAGCAACAGCCTAGCAACCACATTCCATTAAAACCTAGCAACCAACATCATTAATCTAGCAACCAGCATAGCAACCACCATAACTACTCTAGCAACAGTCAGTTGTCATCAACTTTGACTCCCGTCAACTGTTTCCTCTGCCCAAAGCTGTTTCAAAATAAAAGTCCTCACTACAATAATTCCCTATGAAATATTTGAACCATTTAAACTATCCAACTATTTAACTGTTCAGCCAATCCAACTGTCATCATCAGCTATGACTCCCGCCAATTGTGTCCTCTGCCCACAACTGTTTGGCAGCCTGGGCTTTTCAGTCAACTAGTGTGATCAACTCCCAATCTACATTCAACTTTTAAACTGTCAACTTTTAAACTATCAACTTTTATTAAGCTGTGCAACCACCATGTCTGTCCTAGCGTCATTTTCATGCACTTGTAATTCCCTGGAATTACATTCTCTAGTTGTGACTGCAACTGCAATCGTTTCGCTGTGCACTGATTAGTCTCAGACATGGTGATGCTTTTTAGAGATGAGTTTGTGTGAAGAGATTGTCTACAGTGTGAATGTGTGTGTGTGTTTGTGTAGAGTAGTGTGTGTGTTTGTGTGTGTGTGTGTGTGTGTGTGTGTGTGTGTGTGTGTGTGTGTGTGTGTGTGTGTGTGTGTGTGTGTGTGTGTGTGTGTGTGTGTGTGTGTGTTTATGTGTTTATGTCTGGGCTCAGGAGGTATGTGTTTTATGTCTGTACTAAGGGATCTGCTGATGAGATTGCTCACCTTTCTGACCAGTTGACTTACCTAAGTGTCTCTGTGTGTGTGTGTGTGTGTGTGTGTGTGTATGTCTGTGTGTGTGTGTGTGTGTGTGAACACTTGCATTTTTAGTCAACATATCTGTCCTCTGAGCACGGTCTGGTATTTGCATTGTGATGTTGGTCTCTTTCCTCTGTTTTCTCTGTCTCTCACCTCTCCCTCTCCTCCCTCCTTTACTCTCATTCATCCCTCTATCCATCTCCATCTATATAACTGTACCCCCTTTTCACTCATCTCTTCTCTTTATTGCCCTTTATCTCTCTCTCTCTCTCTCTCTCTCTGTCTTTCCTCTCTTTCTCTCTCCTCTCTGAACAGGAGGAAGTTATAAGAAGATTGGATATTATGATATGACCAAAGGCAATCTCTCCTGGTATGGAAATGACAAGTGGATCGGTGAGTCCCATGCGTATCTCTCTCTCTCTCTCTTTTAATATTCTCTCTCTCCTCACTTTCCTCCACCCTCTTTCGCTCCCTGTCCTCTATCTGTCCTTTCCCTTCACTTTCTACTTTCATTGTGCCAACCACAAAAGAAATATTTGCAACAAGTGCCTATCAATTTCTCTGTCACTCTGCTTTACTTGTTATGGTGAACGCTGCAAGCTCATCATAAAATCACGTTATTGCCTCTATTACTGAAGTGTCACAGCTTAATTCCACGCATAAATTGAGCAGGGTTCAGTAATAAAATATGGCTTATATAACATGAGTGATGGATTCATTTCATTTTTATAATTAAATCTGATGGGACCCGTTCAAAATCATCTGCACGGCGACAGCATGGAGGAGATGCCCCTTGACAGCAGAGACAAACAGAGTCAGATTCAGAATGCTTCCAACACAGACACACACACACACACACACACACACACACACACACACCTTGGCAAGCCTTGCAGTGTGACCTTGACTCTGAGGGAAATGAATGAACCAATCAGCAATGGGCGACAATGCGCGCACGGCCGTGATTCCAAATTGTTTGTGTCAGTCATCCCACCCTGGCGAAACGGAGGAGACAGTGTGTGTGTGTGTGTGTGTGTGTGTGTGTGTGTGTGTGTGTGTGTGAGTCTGTGTGTGTGTGTGTGTGTGTGTGTGTGTGTGTGTGTGTGTGTGTGTGTATCTGTGTGTGGGTGTGTGTGTCTGTGCGACTATGTGTGTGTGTGTGTGTGTGTGTGTGTCTGTGTGTGTATGTGTGTGTGTGTGTGTATCTGTGTGTGGGTGTGTGTGTCTGTGCGACTATGTGTGTGTGTGTGTGTGTGTCTGTGGGACTATGTGTGTGTGTGTGTGTGCAGGCATGCGTGTTTGTGTGTGTTAGAGGCCAGCGCCTTGTGCTCATTATAAGTCTGTTTCTAATGCATTACTGATTCCCCAGATGTTTGGCTGCCTTTGGCTTCTAAATGAGCTGATTAGTGCCTTTAAAGCCCCTCTCCAGCGCCATCTCTATGGCAACCACACCGAGCTGTCATCGCACAGTGGCCTAATGAAGAGATTGGTGTGAGCTCAGCCCTCACAGGCAGGACATTTGTCTTGGCTACTGATTGGTCCAGAGGTGTGTGGTGGCAGCAGATCGGTGAGTAGATGGTGCGTGCAGGTTGTTGACCGGTGTCCTGAAGACATGTGCTGGTGTTCGATTGGAAGTAATGGCTGATTGGTAATTGGTGTGTGGGCCAATTGCTTGTTTAGAGTATGTGTCTGTAGTTTGCTGGTTTGCGAAGTGTGCTGTTCTTGGTCTGGACCTCTGAGCTGATTGGCTGTAGGTCACACAAAGGTCGATGCTCCTCTTGTGTGACGTCTTCACTCGTTTCTTGGGGTCATTTCCATGACGACTTTAGTAAGCCTTAGAACTATCTGCCTGTCTGAATAGTGGTATGTAAGTGTGTGTGTGTGTGTGTTTTGTGTGTGTGTCTGTATGTGCGTGCGTGCATGCGTGCATGCATGTGTGTGTGTGAGGGAGAGAGGGTTGTCTCTGTGTGTATGCGTTTCTCTATTACTGTCCAAAGACTGTCTGTGTGTGTGTGAGTGTGTGTGTGTGTGAGTGTGTGAGTGTGTGTGTGTGTTTGTGTCTGTGTCTGTGTCTGTGTGTGGTTGTGAGTGTGTGTGTGTGTGTGTGTGTGTGTGTGTGTGTGTGTGTGTGTGTGTGTGTGTGTGTGTGTGTGTGTGTGTGTGTGTCTGTGTGTGGTTGTGAGTGTGTGTGTGTGTGTGTGTGTGTGTGTGTGTGTGCGTGTGTGTGTCTGTGTGTGGTTGTGAGTGTGTGTGTGTGTGTGTGTGTGTGTGTGTGTGTGTGTGTGTGTGCTTGCGTGTGTGTATGTACTGGTGTACTGTAGCTGCATCAGTGTTCCAGGCACGTGTCAAGGTCAGTAGCTCCGCCCTTCTCCTCTGAGACATAAGCAGCAGATGACCCACTCTGATACTGAACCGCGTCTGTGTGTGTGTGTGTGTGTGTGTGTGTGTGTGTGTGTATGTCTGTCTTTCTGTCTGTGTGTCTGTCTGTCTGTCTGTCTGTGTGCTTGCATGTGTGTGCATGTGTGTGTGCGTGTGTGTGTGTGTGTGTGTGAGAGAGAGAGAGAGAGAGAGAGGAGTGTGTGTGTGTGTGGGGGGGGGCATAAAGTATGTTTCTGTGCATAATCTTAAATGTGTATATTAAGGCTTTGCAAAATCAACATCACAATCAATTATCAGTCCAAACAGGACTGTTGTTGTTGCAGGAATGAGCAGTTGAAGTGTAAACACCACCTCATGACAGGGTGAAATGACAAGGCTGTTTGCTGCCGCGTGACTTCTCCGTGCCTAGTCAAGTTTAAAGGAACAATACAGTAGATGCCATAGGAGGATTTGTGCGGGAGGTTATTTGTCAGAAGTACAAAATGTATCCTAGTGCTACTGGAGGATTCCTCCTACAAGCCATTCTGTTCTCATATACTAGATAGATAGATAGATAGATAGATTTGGGGCAGCCGTGGCCTACTGGTTAGCACTTCAGACCTTTAACCGGAGGGTTGCCGGTGATCAGCCAGTGTGTAAAAATGACCATCCGCTATTTATGGTGAGCATATAAATACTTTATTGGCCTTTTGGGACGACCTGTTAAGATCACACAGGTGTTAAAGGAATAATACGTAAGGGATAATGGACGACACGGTGGTCTGTTCACAGAAGTTAATGCATGGTCGAGGTTGTAAAACGGCCCCGACGCGAAGCGGAGGGCCGTTTAAACCTCGTAAGTGCATTAATTTCTGTGAACAGACCACCGTGGAGTCCATTATCCCGCTTATTCCACTGTTGCCTCTTGCGTTGTGTTCATTTCCTGTTACAATTTAAACGTTTTAATCGCTAAAACTGTCTTGTTTGTAGAACTAATTTCTTCCGACACATATCAACTAATTTCTCAACTTGCAGGACAAACTGCCGTTACTAGTTCTAAATGGATGGTTGCTACGGCCAAAGGCCAGTCGTTAGTTCTATCTCTCCCGTTGTCAAGCAGGCGTATCCCAAGATTCTGATGAACTTTAGCTTTGAAACATCGCTATTTTACTTAGCCTGCTGTCATCCATCTAGCTAAAAGCCATCTCTGTCATATGCTACACTGTTGCCATGTTCTGAACGTCTGCATTCTCGCATTTTACAGCTCAGATGCAACGTGACAGTTCATTTAAACTTCACAACGAGTTCGGCAAATTAATATACAAGTGTGATACGGCCAACAAAATGGATCTACTTCATAGGTGTGCAAATAACATACGGTTAATGGTCGTTCTAAATTACGTAGGACAATGGGAAATTCAACCAAGCAGTGGAATAAATAACATTAATGCCCCTCTGGTGTTGTTTATAAGCTGGTATGGAGTAGTTGATGAGCACTTAAAGGGTGTTTATGGAGCATGTAGTAGGCCTACATGGTTGGTATGAGTTTACGCATCAAGTATCATGTAGATGCAGCGTTTCCCATACATTGACTTATTTGTGGCGGCCCACCACAATATCAACATTGACCACCACACAATGATTTTCCAGGTTGTACTAAATTGTGCTTAAATCTGGTTAGCATCATAACCACGCTGCACTAATTTGTTAAAAACTGTTGCATTCAAGTTAATTCTGCAAACCTACCACCACAAATATAATTTAATTCTGTGGGAAACACTGAAATGTTCAGGATGTGCTTAAATACCTTATAGGTGTTAAGGTAACATGGAGAAATACCCTGCCGGGCTTTTGGGAGTGAATATTAATATTGTTGGTGTTTAGGGAGTGAATATAAATAGTCTGTCCTTGAAGGCAAGAGTGATTTTGCTCCAGATCAGCTGCCACGGGTACTTCCACTCTTCTAGCAACAGATCCAGTATGTCCCTCCCATCTCTCTGCCTCTTCATGAATCCCCTCATTCTTC
>NW_027468685.1:12331968-12459468 GCF_046254945.1 Alosa pseudoharengus
ACAAACACAAAAGAAATTAGCCTGGTAGCTTACCAGTTGCCACCATATTACCACAGTATATCGTGTATACATACTTTAACATATACATACATACATACATAGTTTCACATATGTCCATCCATACTGACAGACCAATGATCTCCTAGTATCCTACACATAAAAGGGTGAATGGCTATCTGTGTGTAGGGATGGTTGTTTTAGCCTCTGTAGATGTGTTTGTTTGGAGGAATGTGTCTTGCACCATCTCCGCTCATGATGATTGATGGAGTAGAGTTAGTGCTAATGGAAAACCTGCAGCCCTGTAGTTTGTGGTGCGGAAGCATTCTCTCATTAATCTCCAGCCTTTCTCTCGCCCTTTCCCTTATTTCCTGGAGCTTGTGTTCTTTTAAAAAACATAAATCAAGGGCAGCTACATTGATCGGGTCAGAGAGTAATGCGTCAAATAAGAATCCAATACACCTTCTCTCTATTGACAGTGTATTCTTGTGTGTGTGTGTGTGTGTGTGTGTAATTTACAGTGTACAGATGTTTATTTGGTATGTGTCAATAAATTCATATCTGTGTGTGTGTGAGTGAGAGTGTGTGAGAGTGTGAGTGTGTGTGTGTGTGTGTGTGTGTGTGTGTGTGTGTGTGTGTGTGTGTGTGTGTGTGTGTGTGTGTTTGTGTGTGTGTGTGTGCGCGCATGTGTGTGTGCGTGTGCATGTGTGTGCGTGCATTTTGCAGAAGTTGTTCAATATTTGTTCTTTGCAATGTAATTGCCCCCCAGCCACCACACCAGTTCTCTCCTTCCTCTGACATTTGGGTCCTCCTCTATCCCATCAGCACCTGGACCCTTGGAAGCTGTACGCCACTGTGGGCATTCTGTTGGTCATCGACATCACGTCCCTCATGATCTGGCAGATAGTTGATCCCCTGCACATCACTGTGGAGGTAATGCTTACCCCCACCACACACACACACACACACACACACACACACACACACACACACACACACACACACACACACACACACACACACACACACACACACACATACACACTCACTCACCACATATGCACCTTTTTATATCTCTGCTTCCTGTATAAACATCTATCTTCCTGTTGTGCAATTGCCTGACTTCCTGTGTGAACTACTGTGGTGGGAGATGGTGATGGTGTCATAATCGGGTGCACCTGCTCTACTCTGTCATTAGTATTTAATTTGTGAATTTGTAGTTTCTGGGAACAATTGGGAGTAATTTACATGTGCTTCACACCTGAATAACAACCCATGGTGTGAATAATGGTATATAGATCATATAGATGATAAGAGATAGATCATAGATCATAACATAGATCGTCAAAATGAGGCCTAACAGGCCTAACATGTTTGGGTGTGTGTGTGTCTGTGTGTGACTCCCCGTTGTGTTGGGTGTGTGTGTCTGTGTGTGACTCCTCGTTGTGTTGGGTGTGTGTGTGTCTGTGTGTGACTCCCTGTTGTGTTGGGTGTGTGTGTCTGTGTGTGACTCCTCGTTGTGTTGGGTGTGTGTGTGTCTGTGTGTGACTCCCCGTTGTGTTGAGCAGAAGTTCACCCGTGAGGCTCCTAAAGGGGATCTGGACGTCTTGATTGAACCCCTACTGGAGCACTGCAGCTCAGAGAAGATGAACACCTGGCTAGGTGAGTCTCACTCACACACACGGAAATCATATGAAGGAAACACACGCGCACACACACACACACGCACACACACACACGTACGCACGCGCACACACACACACACACACACACACATGCAAACACATACACGCGCGCATACACACACACACACACACACACACACACACACATATACATACATACACACACACTACTTGTCTACTTGTCCGAATTCCCAGCCAAATCAGCATTTGTCTGTTTTATACCCCTCATAACGAATTGAAACCATTATCTTACTGATTGAAAATGTCACTATGGAATTGTTGTGTCCCCCAGTTATTGGAAAGGATGGTTGTACTGCGTGGCTAGATGTTTCACTTGCAGCATTACTGCAATGTGGTCATTTCTGTATGGTGCGAAAGCAGCCAGCCAATCAAAGCTACTCCTCAATGTGTTTATTGGGAAGATGTGGGTGTTGTGACATATTTGTTTCCTCGCATTATGTGTTTCATTGCACGGAGCTTCTCTAAAGCGCTTCGCTCAGAACTTACTGTGCACACACAGATGCAAGCGCTGGAGCCAGAGTTGCTCGTGGCTTCGCTTGGGGACTGTGGCGTTTCTGATTGGCCACTCCGCATATTAGCTGTCAGCATCCAATGACTTCAACTACAAATGGCGTCTTCTACAGAGACTTTAAAGGCTGACTGTGTAGTATTTTGTAAAGGCTTTCTAGAGTGATAAATCAGATGTGTTTAGGCTACAGTGGAATGCTTTGTTACTTTATTTTTTCTACGCCGGAGGCATTTTAGCCACTTTATTCAGCACCATGAAAAATTGCAGAAATACTGTCTTGTCATAATAATGAAAACAGAAAAATATTGTATTATATTAAAATGATGTTATTAATAATCATGACCTGAACAATTGGTTGTGGAAGAGTGAATAAAAATAACACATTAGACATAAAATTGAAGTTTGCAAGAATTATAGTAACAATTTTCTTGTACTATATGCTTTTATAATACCATTATCAGAACTACATGCCCATTTTAAACAAATAAGAGAAATAGACTGACAATAATTGGCAGTTTTGTAGTGCTGCATTGTAGTGCAGCCCATAGAATTCCCCCTGTATATGAGACGTGTCATGTAAGTAAACTTGTATTGTGTTCCCTTAATGACCAAGTCACCTGCTAATGAGGGGATGGCCAAGTATGCTTTCATCAAAGCACAATTTATGCTGTTTAAGACTATTTGTTTGGTCACTTATTGGTAAGCCACAAGGGCTGACTAATATTCACTTTTCTCATCCTGTTTTCCCCCATTGTTCACTAAATTATACTTCTGTTCTCCATAATGAAAAATCTTTTTATATTTATCTATAAACATGGATAAAATTGACCCTTGACAATGGACCATATTTATTATGAGAACTAACAGATAATTAGGATTAACAAGGACTTTGATATTACTTGCTAACTGTGTAAAACCAAGGAGCTCAGTGGATGGACTTGTGAATGTGTTATGTGGCTCATGGAGTGCATTGTGTGTGTGTGTATGTGTGTGTTTCTGATCTAAGATCTTCAGTATGCGTTCGGTGTATTGCTGGTGTGGTGAAAATGAGAACCTGCAAACAGCTTGACCATGTGTGCAAATTGCCCACCCTTGATTGCAGGATTAAGGGATAGGGCTATATTATGGCCAGCGTTGCTTCCTGATTCCGTAGTAGTTGTCCTTAAACATTCCCAGAGTCAGAAGGTCAAAGCTTGTGAAAGTGCTGCGTTGGCCAAGACTTTCCCATCCTGCTTCGAGGAAGAAGTCTTGACTCAGGAGTAATTACGAATTCTGTGCAGACTGTGGCAAGATAATCACCGTCTTTCCAAGAACACATCCCCTTTTAAGATTCTGTCGGAGTCTAATCTTGCTGAACTTTCAGATACTTTCACTGCTTTTAAGTCAAGTGAATCATCAGATCTTGCGTTCTATTACTGTGTGTTTTATCATTTTAATTTAACTATAATTTAATTCATTCTGAGTATAGACATTTTTGGCTGTTCTGTGGAGAAATGGTTAGCTGTGATTTAAAGCACTGTTGCACAGAAGCTATTGCGATGTATTTCTGTTACAGCAGGAGATCAATTCAAGCTATCTCTCTGTGTGTGTGTGTCTCTCTCTCTCTCTCTCTGTGTGTGTGTGTGTGTGTGTGTGTGTGTGTGTGTGTGTGTGTGTGTGTGTGTGTGAATGTGTGTGTTTTTCACCTGCAGGAGTGGTGTATGGATATAAAGGGCTGCTGCTTCTCTTGGGCATCTTCTTGGCCTATGAGACCAAATCTGTCTCTACAGAGAAGATCAACGATCACAGGGCTGTGGGAATGGCTATCTACAATGTTTCTGTAAGTTTGTGTGTGTGTGTGTGTGTGTGTGTGTGTGTGTGTGTGTGTGTGTGTGTGTGTGTGTGTGTGTGTGTGTGTGTGTGTGTGTGTGTGTGTGTGTGTGTGTGTGTGTGTGTGTGTGTGTGTGTGTGTGTGTGCGTGCGTGCGTGCGTGCGTGTGTGTATTTTTGTGACAAAGTATATGATTTCCTGTCATGGTAGGCATACAGAAGATTCATTACAATAAATACTAGCTCACATGTCTATAGGCCATAGCCCAATTTTGTACTCTATGAACATACCAGATGTACTCTTAAGTCATGTTAACAAAAGCCAAACGCAATAGAGGAGCTAGACTTTGCCCCTTTTTTGGAACCATTTTTCATATGCACAAATGTCCATGCAAATTCATTCCCATTGTCCGTCCTCTGGCTTGAACTCTGCTGTGGGGAGAGAGCATGTGTGTGGCATTTGTAGGGGGGTGTTTGACATTCTGAAGGGTGTGTGTGTGTGTGTGTGTGTGTGTGTGTGTGTGTGTGTGTGTGTGTGTGTGTGTCTGTGTGTCTGTGTGTGTCTCTGTGTGTGTGAGATTCCGAAAGCCACATGGTTCTCTTGCCCGAAGTGCTTTTCCAGGAACCTCACTTTGCTTCCCTCTCCTCTGGTCCACCACCATGCTCGGGGGGGGGGGGGGGGGATTTGTCGGCCCTCTCCTGGTTAAATGATCTGGCAGCAGAGATGCCGCTGTTTTGATGAGCTCTAATTCACTTGGCTGCAGCTGAAAGAGCCCGGCTCAGCTGGCCAGCCCTGGACTTAAAGGCCATTTCTGTGATTGGTTGGACACACAAAGCATCGGCGGCTCTGATGTCCCATAAAAGGGTCTTTTAATCACCACCAAGTCTGCAGTGGGGTGTATCAGTCTTTCAGCGTAATTGAAAAAAATGAACTTTTATCTGAATGATTTTATGGTATTATAATTTTGTGCAAGCTTTGGAAATCTATTGTGTAACCGTAGTGAATGCTGAACTTCAACTGTTTGAATTGAATTGTTGAATTAGAGGAATGTCTCATGTCACTCTTTGTGAGTCTTGCTCTTTGTAGGAGAGTGCTCTCTCCTCCTATGGTGCCGTCTATGACCTTTCTTTCTTTCCCCTTCTCTCTCTCTCCCTCTCTCTCTCTCCCTCTCTCTCTTTACTTCTGTAGGTTTTGTGTATGATCACTGCTCCGGTCACCATGATCTTGTCGTCCAAGCAGGATGCCTCCTTTGCTTTCGCTTCCCTGGCCATCGTCTTTTCTGTCTACATCACTCTAGTGGTGCTGTTTGTCCCAAAGGTAAGCACAGACACACACACACACACACACACACACACACACACACACACACACACACACACACACACTACAGTGTTAGCGTCAAGTGAAAAAAAAAAACATTTCCATTTTTGGCACTGCTGCAAGTCGACCGTTAGCTGAGCCTATTTCTTGGTATCGGCTTATCTGCAGTTGCATTATGCGGTAGATATCTGCCCTGTAGCCTTCACACAAGCACGTAGATTGATTCCGGAGAGATTTTCAACAGTTTCAACACACATCCAATTACACTTTTTGTGATTGCATTCCTTCGAGAATAAAACTGATTTCTCAAATCACTGCTCTTGTATTACTACACACACTGAATACAAATCACCATACATACAGTATGCTGCTGAAACTACATGGGAAATTATCTTTTTATTTGTGTTTTGCATCACAAGCCTCACGTGTTCCTTCTGTGTATAAGGCAATTACGCCTTTGTATTTTTGGTGTAAGGCTTATACTGTACAGTGCTCGTCCAAAATACTGCACTTCATAATGTTGTCTAGTCATATTGTATGCCCTGTGCATCTTTACTGTACTTACATTGCACCATACAATGAGTGAATTGTCTTCTGGTAAGAATCATATGTCATATGAAGTGTATTGAACACAAATACATTTTGGGCAGGAATGAAGATATGCATACTGTGTTTTTCACATAATGTTTTAAATTGCTTGTGTTGCACAAATTGCTTGTGTTGCACAAATGCCTGTATTGTCCTTTACAAAATAGACTACTTAAAGAAATGACTATACACAGCTTCCTATATGTGGGTGATCAGACCAATGCATTTCTTCCATTACAACTAGTAAAGTAGACCATTTTGAATGTCAGTGTGAGGTTTTAAACTGTACACATAGTGGCCTTTTGCATCAAAAGGTTAAATTATATTAACATTGTCACACAACCTTTTGCATCACCAATAGTCATTTCGCCTCTAAAAGCTGAATTACGTTAACATTCCAAGGTGCCTCGTTGCTAGTCTCTTGCAATCAGAATGTGGCTATATGTATTGAATTGTGTTTGTGTTTCTTTAAACAGAGTTATAGAATTGCAAAGCAGGAAATGTACTTGCAGCTTTGCAGCTGTGGCTTAAGGTTTTGTGAGTTGCTGGTTCCAGTAATTGGACCTTGTGTTTCAATGTGTAAACAACTTTGGTAAACAGTAATGATTTGTTATCGACACACAGGCCACATTAACTGCTATGCAATGCTCATTATTTCTTTAGTGAAGTAACTAGAGCCTCAGATCTCTGCGGGGAAGTTGTTTACGAGTTGACGCACAGTATGTCATTAATATCCTCCTCCTGCTCCAATATAAAAAGTCTTTAAGGCTGGGGTTGATATGTCACTGCATAGGAGACACAAATTAGAACACCGGCTATTGGAGATCATAGAAGGACAGAATGAATAACAAACCATTTGAAATCTCAGTCACAGAAGCATTTATCTTTCACTATTAACAACGGTCGTGTGCTTGGAAGCCCATTTGTTTTCCCCTTGGAGATGTCGAGTCGCTGATGAGCGGTTCCGGCACAGCAGTGCTGCCCACTGGTGTGTGATGAGAGAGTGTGCATGTGAGTGCCCGGCGGAGATGGACACTCTCTCCACCCACGTCCACCCACCCAGCCTGCTCTCAAACAGAGAGGAGTGCCGTGTTAATAGCTACCCATTTCAGCTTATAGACATTTGTCATGTTGTCTGGGGCTGGGCTGTATGCTGAGGCAGTCATGCAGTATGGAACAGACTGTGCTTGAGTTGAAGTGAGATGTCGAGTGCCACGATATAATGATCCCCTCATTCACACCCACAAAAGCAAGCCCCTTGGTCAGTGTGAGTGTTAGAAAAGATCCACAAGAAAAGACATCAGGCTCATGGAGTGCAACGTGTGTGTGTGTGTGTGTGTGTGTGTGTGTGTGTGTGTGTGTGCCAGATGCGGAGGCTGATTACTCGTGGCGAGTGGCAGTCGGACCAGCAGGAGACGATGAAGACGGGCTCCTCCACTAACAACAATGACGAGGAGAAGAGCCGACAGCTGGAGCGAGAGAACAAAGAGCTACAGAGGATCATCCAGGAGGTATACACACACACACACACACACACACACACACACACACACACACACACACACACACACACACATACACACACACGCACACACATACACACACACACAGACACACACACACACACACACACACATACACACACAGACACACACACACACACACACACACACACACACACACACACACACACACACACACACACACACATACACACACACGCACACACATACACACACACACACAGACACACACACACACACACACACATACATACACACACAGACACACACACACACACACACACACACACACACACACACACACACACCACACATACACACACACGCACACACATACACACACACACACAGACACACACACACACCACACACACATACACACTACTGATGCACTTAGTCACACTAAGTGCACCAGTGCCCACATGCATTCTTTCCCGTTACATGTCTGAAGATGGGCATACAGGATGTGTATTTTTGGTATGGGAACTTGACTTTGTTAAGATTCACAGATTAAACAGGAAAAGGGTGTGTGACTAATATATAGTCCATGGTGCAATGGACTATGACCTTTAGAAAGCCAAAAGAATCTGATTGTGTGTATGTATGTAATCTGACTTGTGTGTGTGTCTGTGTGTGTGTGTGTCTGTGTCTGTGTGTGTGTGTGTGTGTGTGTGTGTGTGTGTGTCTGTGTGTGTGTGTGTGTGTGTGTGTGTGTGTGTGTGTGTGTGTGTGTGTGTGTGTGTGTGTGTGTGTGTGTCTGTGTGTGTGTCTGTGTGTGTGTGTGTCTGTGTGTGTGTGTGTGTGTCTGTGTCTGTGTGTGTGTGTGTGTGTGTGTGTGTGTGTGTGTGTTTTGTGTGTTCGCTCTGCAGAAGGAGGAGAGGGTGTCCGACCTGCGGAACCAGCTGTCCGAGAGGCAGGCTCTCCGCTCTCGCCGGCGTCCCTCCTCGGCCAATCAGAACCACAGCACGCCGCCCGTGTCTGCCCCACAGGGCGACCCCAAGGCCCTGCTGCCCCCTCCGGGCTATCCGCTGCCCTCGTCCGACAACCAAGCGCTGCCCCCGTCCTTCTCCAACTCCTCCAACCTCTACCAGCCCGACGGCAAGATCAGCCGCAACCACTGCCACACCAGCCGCCTGCCCCTGCTCTACAAGTGAGAGGAGATCAGGGAGGAGCAGAGGAGGAGAAGAGGAGACCAGAGAGGAGCATAGGAGGAGAAGAGGAGGCGTCAGGAGCAGAGGAGAAGAGGAGATCAGAGAGGAGCAGAGGAGGAGAAGAGGAGATCAGGGAGGAGCAGAGGAGGAGAAGAGGAGATCAGAGAGGAGCAGCGGAGGAGAAGAGGAGACAGAGTACGGGGGATTTGAAAGGGAGGACAAATGTAAATTTCTCTCTCTTTCTCTCTCTCTTTCCCTCTCTTTGTGCAGGATGAGACAGAGTACAAGAAACTTGAAGGGGAGGACAAACATGCATTTCTCTCTCTCTCTTTCTCCCCCTCTTTCTCTCTTTCTCTTTCTCTCTTTCTCTTTCCCTATCTTTGTGCAGGATGAGACAGAGTACAAGGAACTTGAAGTGGAGGACAAACGTGCATTTCTCTCTCTCTCTCTCTTTCTCCCCCTCTTTCTCTCTTTCTCTTACCCTCTCTTTGTGCAGCCTGTGAGGGGGTGGATGTGCCATTTTGGTTTTGATGGGGTGGAGGTTTGTGTTTGTTGTTCTGTTAGCAGGAAATCAAACCACATTCACAGTGAGATGACACAGATCAGACCAGAGGGGGAGACTTAAGGTGGGGGTGAACAGTTGAGTCATTACAAAAGGCTGAGTGATTTTCCATGAAACAAAAAAAAATCCATCTGATGCACTCTACCTGAAAACTCATAGGAGAACCTTTATCTCCCCCTTCTCACCTCACCACACCACACTACACCACGCTACACCAATGACCTCTCTGGAGGTCTGATGGGCTTTCACAACAGATGGTAAACATGATACAGATGAAGATTCAGTATACTGACTTGACTTATCTGACATAAAGTGCAGGAAAACCAATGTTGACTAATGTGTGTGTGTGTGTGTGTGTGTGTGTGTGTGTGTGTGTGTGTGTGTGTGTGTGTGTGTGTGTGTTTTGTGTTTAGAAAGGCATAAGTTAACAATCTGGAACGATTTGATGAGTGATTCCATGAAATATGGGCGAAACAGAAAAACATATCTGAACCCTCACCTTAGGTGAACCCTTCCTTTCCCCCAACCTGTGTCACTCATTGCTCATCCACTGACAGATCTGGAGGGCTGCATGGTTAGAGCCTGTCAGCAGCGCTCTTCTCCTGCTGTGCACCAGGCTCACCAGCTCCCTCTACTGGTGCAGAGCCAAGCAGCCGGGCAAGCATCGCTGAGGTCATATTTTAACACTATGAAAGCGGCACGTTTGAATGTGTCTGAATGTGAAATACAGTACTGTGCAAACGTTCTAGGCACTTGTGAAAAACTGTAATGTGAGGATGCTTTAAAAAATAATTACATAAAAAAATGCAAAAGTACAATATAACAAACTTATTTTAATATTTGAATATTTGGAGCAACCTCTCTGTTTTGAAAAACATCAGTTGAGGTACACCTGTACAAGCTATTTGGCAGGTAGGTTTTTCTCAAGCATTTTGGAGATATTATCACAGCTCATTAGTTTATTTAGTCTTGATTCTTTCTCTATATAATTCCAAATTACTCTAATTTCTGCCAGTGGCTGATGGCCTGTAGTTGTTCAATCTGCAACGTAGTTTGTGTTGATATTTTTCTTACTTTTGGACGTAACGTAACGTACTCACTGGAAAACTCAATTGGATGTTTAAAAAATATAAAATACACTAATACATTAAAATACACTAATACATTAAAATACAAAATACATTGGCGCACTAGTGCTATAATAACGACAGAAAACATCAGCTGAAGTTGTTTTGTGAAAATAAAAATGAAGTGCCCACTACCTTTGCACAGTACTGCCTGTCCAGTTCAATTGATTCTGCTGATTTCAGTTTACCTTATAGTTCTTGGAAAAGGGTGTGTGATGAGTGTGTATTTCTATCTGAATCTCTCTCGCACTCACACCTACACAAATACACAGACACACACACACATACACACCGGAAAGTGGTGCAGTGCAACAGCATTCCGTTGCATAGCGATCCCCTTTCTCATGGCTTTTCCTGCCTCCGATCGAAACTTTCTAAATGAAATCATTGCACCGTAGTGTCACTTTCAGTGTTCAAACCGCCGTGGCTTGCGTCTTCCATGTCTGTGTGCAAGGATGCGTAGATGTCAGTGTTATCTACTGAATATAGGACACAGCGCACAGCAAGCCATTTACCGCAAAAATGGCTTTATTTTATTTTACATTATTGTGATACTGTGTGAATCAACCTGCCAGATACTGTTCAGGTGTCACGTATAACAGCTTCACAGATCCAGCAACTGAACTAGGCAGTGTTTGGTCACTGCTAATTAGAATGAGGTCATAGTCTCGCCTGTGATGGATTTGAGGAACTGAAGGAAATTGTAGGCTGATAAGCAAAGTTTCATAGGAAACACTGAAAGGAAACGAAAGTACTGCCCCCCCCCCACACACACACACACACACACACACACTGCAGGGAAAGATAGACAGACTTTGCTCGTTGATTTTGTCTCCTTTATATAATAGAAAAACATATGACCACCATTCTCAAGGAACAGTGGTTGAACAGTAAACTCGCCTACAATCATTTCAAGGCATTTTAAACTCTTTGTGAATATTGGCTCACACACTTGTCTCTGATGATCTTGTTCCGGTTCCTGTTTCTGTTTCTGTCTGATGATAGATATCATTGATGTTTATATGAATAATGACATGCACAATTGTAAATTATATGTCTGTACATGATATGTATTCTTAAACACAGAAGTATAAATTGTATTCGCACATGCTATTAAAAAAATGATATTTATATTGACTGCTTTAGATGTTTAATCTAGAGACGATGTGAAATGTGGTTATTGTAGTTCTGATTTGGTGAATCAATAAACAAGTTGTTTTTTACTGAGAATTCATCACTACTGAATTGCTTTGAATTGAAATGCTTATTGGATGGACAACTGTGCATTTTGGGGGGTTAATAGTATAAGAGCCCCCTATGGTGGGGTCCTTCCAGTGATGTTTATTTGTTTGTCCATCTGTTATCTTTTTTATGTACATGTGGGAGTTAGGTTGAGTGTGTGTGGGTGATTTGTGGGTGTCGCGGGTGGGGGGTTTGCCCTGAAAAGCCCGAGTATCATAAAGAGGCCAAGCGCAGGAGATGGGACTTCCCCACCTCTCAGCCGACCGCAGGCTGCAGATCTGCCTCGAAGGAAACAGTTCTACAAATGGAAACCATCGCAAGCAGGCGTCAGAGAGAGACAGAGAAGATGAAAAACCCACAGTGGCAGTGTGGTTGCACAGGTCTCCATGGCAGATCCTTGTCCTGGGGGAGCTTCCCTCTGGGGGGGGGGGGCAAAATCAAATGGTGCGTTCATGAGCACCTGGGAACTTGGGAAGTGGGAGAATTCTATAGTTTAGCGGGGATATGTCAAACCTGAAATTGGAACTTCGGGCTTTGAAGTGGGAGCTTTGAGAGAGCCCCCAGGAGAATGTTTTGACGTCACTCAGTAAGAGATAAAAAAAAATGGACTTGTTACATCGCAAATAAGTCACTTCATTGTTTGTTTATGCTATACTCAAAAGCGCAGGCGATTGTGATATTGAAAAATATTGATATTCCCAGAATACCTTTGAATAACTACGGAATGTTAGCCTTCTGGCTAGCTAGCCTATTAACATTAACTACGTCGCCCGTTTGTTGATGTCAAGTGAACGCTGTCAGTTCGGAAGTATGGAGTTCCAAAGTGGGGACCCTCTCCGACCCTCCCTCAGCCACATGAACGCACTACAGTAAAAGTCACATCTAACATCACATGATGCTGTTCATCTCAGAACTACAGGCCAAGCACACATGATGATTGAGTAACATGACTTGAGTAACATGATCTTATGTGTGTGTGTGTGTGTGTGTGTGGTGGGGGGAAGTGTACCTCTGGAGGAGGTGGAGGAACTATACTGGTCATGAGTTTCAATAGGCCCCTGTTCTGCCACTGTATTAATAGGTCTGTGGGTGGGTGGGGGTCCTGTGATTACTTATGAGCAAGACAATGTATTCAGGTCTGGAAAGTTATGCAATTACTTTCTCTCCCAGCTTGCATTAGGGGGAGTCCCTGTTTCCGTGGTCCGACACAGGGTATTCCAATGAGCAAAAATAGTTCTTGCTTAGATTTAGGCCTAGTATACCTCCATGCACTCCAGACTGATGTTGAAGGAAATTATTTGAAAGCAATTTGTCTGATAGACTGACAGGATAGACTTGATGACCTGTTACACAAAGCAGTTGTGAAGGAAGATTGTGTGTGTTTATGTAAGTGTCTGTGTCAGGGTCCTGTTAGCCCTAATATTTATTCCCTTATAATGACTGGCACACAATACATTATTCCTTACTTTCCTTACTATGTGAGTGTCGACAAGTTTAAAAGCATCTGACAAATGCAGTGAAGTTAAATTTCATACATTTTTTATTTAAATAAATAAGTAATTATAAAACCCTTCCAATAAATATAAATATAAATACAATCAGAAATGTGCACAAATACAAATACATAAATAAAATACATAATTAAAATAAATAATAATGTCAGCTCAATAAAAATACATTCATTACAGCTTTGTTTTTTGTTCTTGAAACATTGGCTGTAATCTTATGTAGTGGTCAACAGTGATCACAGACATCACTGCAAATACTGCACAGATACATCAAGATGTATAAGTATACATTTCAAATGAAATAGATCATGATCCAGCATGATCTCAATGTAGAACTCTACAATGGAGATAACATTGTTTTAACATAAAACAAGTGTATTCTTAAAGACAACTTCACACATTGCTCTCCTTCTATTCCCGCCTTAGACATCGTTCAAAAACACATACATTCACACGCACACACACACACACACACACACACTGACTTAGAGAGCAAACACTCCAAAGAAGGTCTTTCCAGCAGATTCTTCCACGAAGGGCATGGGCCCAGTCGTGGTGCTCAAAAGGTCACCCTCCTCCAGGCTAAAGACGGCTCCCAGGTTGATGGCGCCATACCAGTGGTCATTGCTAGCCCCCTGGCAGCTGGAGCGCATTGCATTCAGCAGTGTATGCTCTCCCTCAAACACCTTCGACTTGCGCCGGACCGCGTGGCTCAGGTGCTCATGGTCAGTGGTGCTGCCACAGTCGACGTCGAAGGACACTTGGCTATAGACAAAGTACAAGCCCTTCTTGGGAATGACAATCTCATTGTTCACCAGTTTCAGGCCCCCATGATGGAATGCATGGTCAACGTCGTCCTTCCATTGCACCTCGTTTGCATCTTCACCCGTTTCGAGCTTGATATCTCCTGCAAGAGGAAGAGAGAAGGGATTAGTTTGTATCTTCCTTTACTAAGCAACATCCCAGTAACACCAGTAAACCGTCTTCTCATACCATCCATCCATCTAACCAAGTCTAGTCCTGCTGAGGTTGCAGTGGTAATATTCAAGGTCTCGTGTAGTGGTTAACTGTCTAATTACTGTCTGATCTTCACAGGTCTCCTTGCAGTATTGTCACATTTAGATTTACAAAAGTGAGACCAAATTTGGACATGACGCCAGAGGAGTGACTGTACAGAAACCGTGTTGCCTAGATGCCCTAAGCAGGCCAAACACCACCCTCTACACACCGTTAAAGCACTCACCTTCTAAATGAATGGCAATTTGGCTGGTCCCCGTGCGCCTTTTAGAGAGTTGCCTCAAAGTGTGGCCTAGAACTGTGGAAGAGAGAGAGGGAGACATTTTAGGGACATGGAAGCTGTCCAGAACATAGGGGCAATAGAACACAATGACAGCAGCTTCAAAAAAAAAAACAGGTCAGGAAACCACAGAGGAGAAACACAACTCACCTTCACTTCCCTGTGTGACATTTTGTTTCTGTTTTGACGACAATGTAGAGAAAGAGAGAGAAAGAGAGATCAATTTAAACATCATGCATGGTTGTGTTTATTTCAATTCATCCTGAATTCTATTTGCCCACTTTACGGTACATAAGCATAAGCATAAATACCTACTATCATATTTGTTCCATCATTATTTATTCTACATCATTGTGTCATCACACGTCTTCATGCTCTCAGGCATGTGTGTTTGTATGTTGGGAGGCTCACCTGGTTGTGGATTGTGAAGAAGATAGCGGAGGCAACGCACAGTCCTATGGCCAGTAAAGCCAAACCAATCTTCCAGCCCCCCGAGGGCCGTGAGGCGCCCATCTTCGTCTGCTCCTCCATGGCTTCAACTCCCTGCTGCCCAATTTCAAGATCAGCGCTCTTCCAGTCTTGTGCCATTCTTTCACCGCTGTAGTTTCTTAGCTGGAGCTTGAAGTAGATAATTTATGGTTTGATTGTCAGAGGGCTCTGAGCTGTTCTGGTTGTGGTGTGTCTGCCAGTGTGTTTTATATTCTCTGCCCGGTAGGGGAAACTCCGGTGATGTCACAGAGTCAGTACTGAAGAGTGAGTGAGAAGGCGTAGGGGAAACCATGAAGTTTTCAAGCAGAAACACGCATGCGTGCAGTGCCTTGCACTCACACAGACACAGACACACGGCAACAAATCCTGATCACGCTCATACACGTATTGAACTTCTCCCTTTGACAGAGAGGCACTGATATGGAAAAATTGTCTTGGTTTCCCTTGGGCTTTCCTTTCATTGTTCATCCAAGACTAAAAAGAAAAGTGCAATTTTGGTTTGTTGTTGGGGTTGATGGGGTTTTCTTATTTCAAGTTTCTGAGATCTTATTATAGATTGTGTTTTTTCTGTTTCACTTATTTGACTGTCAACATTTGCTCCCATTTAACCCAATAGTAATGATTATCCATACACCAGACCAGCTCTTGTAGCAGACTTCAAGAGATCATGATAAGTCTTTCAGGAAACATCTTCCAAGTCCATCTGCTTTAAAATGGTTGCCATTCACTTTAGGTGCGTGAATCATTAATCAGGTCCAGATCAATTATACAATATGAAATTTTTGCTCAGATGACGATGATGATATCTTCGCCACATTTTAAAATCCCATATCCAAAATCCCATAACCAAGACCTGCAATATTTTTGCAAGTGACATCACTCCTGGCTCATCCCTCCTGTTTTTTTTTATTTATTTATTTTTATTGTGGTGCTTCCGCCTCCATTCTAAATATAGGCTAAACGAATCATTGCATCACCCATCAATTGGTCACCACTCCTTTCTTTCTTTAAAATGTTTGGAGTTAAAATTATGTTATCAACTGTCTTATCTCAAAATTAATTAGCCTACTAACCATCCATTAATTAGAAACACATGTCATGTTTTACATTGATATGCATTTATAGTTTCACTTTAATGTGACAGCCTCTCTCAAAGGGGACTGGCGGGACAGTAATATCATTACCTGACTCAATGTTGTGGGTTTTGTTGTGTGTTATAGTGTGAATCAGTGTATTGTGAAACTTTTAAACGATGTTGGGCTCTGACAAAGTATGTCCTCATATATGATGTGTTTCTTTTCTCTACAGTATTATTCCACATATCCATGCACTCCTTTTGTCAAACTTCTTCCTTCTCAGTTCCATGGATTTTTATTTAGTCCTTGTTTGTGTTTTTTCAGTTCTCTCTCTCTATCACACACACACACACACACACACACACACACACACACACACACACACACACACACACACACACACACACACACACACACACACACACACACACACACACACAGTACAATTCATTTATTTGGAATGACCAATACTGATTACAACAATACAGCATTCCAAGTATTAATAAAGAGCCCATTTATGTCTCACACAGCATCACAAACACTGTGCAAGTAACGCCTTCTCCATATATGCAGACTGCCTATGATAGCTGACACAGATCAGTATTTGCTTAGATTTCTTCTTGTTAAGTCCAGCGATTTGCAATCCTCTAACACACCACGTGTCTAAGGCTACCATAAATAAGTACAACCAGTTTTGTGCTATAACCACCTGCTGAAAGAGCATGAGTTAATGGCTGGTATTTTAACATTTTTTTTTGAGAAACACAGGTCCATGTACATGTCAAAGCAACAATTCACTTCCAGAATCACTCACACACACACACACACACACACACACACACACACACACACACACACACACACACACACACAATCTCTCACCAAAGCCTGACCTCAGACCAAGTGGTTGCACAATCTAATTGGGGCTGTTTATGACTAATGTATGAATTGCACTAATTCCCTGATGATAAGTCACCATAAAAGGATGCATGCACTGTAATATTGCCATTCCACACTAAATGTTCAGATATGTAAATCTACTCAAGTAATATTCAGAAACTTGACTATGGTGTCCAAAGAGAATGTTGTCTTGCATGTTTGTCAAAAACATACTGCAGACATAGATAATCAATTGAAATCACAATTAGATTATATCAATGTGCAAAAACAGTTGTAAAATATATGAACCATGTTAAGGAAGGTATAGGAAAACCATCGTTGAACCATGGAAGTGCTAGATTCCACTAGTGACCACAGCAAGGAGTTGGTGGAGCAGATGTAGTCTAGCTATGGAAGGCTTTCTCGTGTGGTTAACACTCCTTCTGATTACACGCAGAGGGAAAAAATGAACATTACTCACACTACTTGTGTCACACTACTTGTGTCAGGTCCCCCTCTGTGACTTTTGAATGAATTACTACTAGTACTGCCGCTGGTAGCAGTAATACTAACACTCATGATTAAAAAAGCACCAACAATAAAATATGCATAACTTTTTTTTATGATAACATTAAACTAACTTGTCTTGTGGGCTAACTGTACAACATCATCTTTACATTTTACACAATGATTTACAATGTAGGTAGCAGACCTATCGGTGCACACTCCCTTGTGTGCACATAACCATGACGACCATGATTGTATTCTACTTATTGAACCTACCCGTATTCTGACCATCAGCAATAAAACATATATGTAACAATAACCTTATTAACATGGGATCATGTATGTCCACAGTGCCACTAAAAATGTTTACAATGTCAGTAGACGGTGCCTTTAAATGTTTAGTCAACCTATAGCTCCGCCACTCAGTTTTCCCACGTGCTCTCCTATCCTATACGCTCCTGTCCTATGCTGTACATTATCCGGTTCTGTGTTGCTGTCCAGTTGATGCTCATCTACGTGACGATGACTATACGTAGATATATTCACTATACATCATATCATAGTTTAACTAAATTGTCACTCCTTATACTATCAAACGCTTGCATGTTTGCCCTTTTATTTTTTGGTGATTGTATGGCATATCATTGTATGGCATATCATTGGTCATTGTTTGGCATAAGAGAACAAGAAATGATGTGGACCTTGAATTTAAATAGCAAAAGATCAAAAAGCTTTCCACAACAAGTAATTACATTATTCATGTGCTGTATATTTACACTCATTAATGTATGTTTAGATTAATAATTAAATGTATGTATTTATTTATTTAACATGTATTAATTTATATAGTTGTATCCATATGTATCCATAAATGGCAGCCCTGAATTTCATATAGTGGTATACATGCCACTCATTTCACACTCTTGCCCGTTCCCCTCGCTGCTTAAAATAGCACAGAGAGTAAATGATTAACTCACAATGATTAACTCAGTGAATAAGATTATGAGAAGGGAATCTTTGTGAGACATTTTCGTGGGGTTTATCCACCTACAGTGTGTATGTCTGTGTTTGTGTGTGTGCTTGCGGGTATGTGTGTGTGTGTGTGTGTTTGCATGTGTGTGTGTGTGTGTGTGTGTGTGTGTGTGTGTGTGTGTGTGTGTGTGTGTGTGTGTGTGTGTGTGTGTGTGTGTGTGTGTGTGAGTGTGTGTGTGTGTGTATGTGTGTGTGTGTGCGTGTGTGTATGTGTGTGTGTCTTTGCGTGTGTATGTGTGTGCGTGTGCGTGTGCGTGCGCGTGTGCGTGTGCTTATGTGTCTATGTGCTTGCACAGTTTCATTGTGTATGCCTGTGAGAGATGTGTGCTGAGATTGTAATGGGTTACCGTAACTTTTTTTGTCTCGCACATAAGGGTTGTATTAATGTAACAATATAATTCTTACTATACATTTTTGATATATTTTTTTATTAATCTTGGCACAAGAGTAGTATTCACATTTTACCTATAGGCAATCAAAAAGACATGCTAGATTTGAGGACATAACTTCAAACACATTATAGTCACAACATATAATAGTATAGTAATAATATCTTTCTAATCTTGCCACAACTAATATGATATTTAATGCATCAACAATCTGTTCAAGCAGTAAATAACTACTTAAGTATATATAGATGTATATGTATTAATTGCTTTCAATTTCTGTGATATCGATGTAATGGTATTTAAAAGTATTATTTAATTGCCAGTGGGCTGGGTAAGTGTGTATTGGGTTAAAGGCCCACCGGGGTTTCTATACTCCACCGACGTGTGGCTGGCAGGAAACAATACTCAATACTATAGAAAAGCCAAATATGTCAGTCCAGTTGTTTGGTCTGAGGCTCACCACATGAAACAGAGTAGCGGTGGAAAAAAGACAGCATTTGACATGAAATGAACAAAAGAAGTGAGACCTTAAGTGAAAGTAGGCCGTGAACGAAGATGTGCGTAAAACAAACACACAGGTGGGGGAACCCCCAAACACAGAGATACAGAGGTGTTCTTCTTCTCACATGAGCGACACACTCTCTCCTTTCATTACACTCATAACTAACACTTAGAAGTGGGAATTCTCATCCAAGAAGGTCATGACCTAAGAATGCATTGTTGGAGGATGGGGATCATTTCAGCCTCAACATTAACTCTTCTGTGGGAGTTTTTTGCATACAATGCAAATTTTACTGTCCATAATTTGGTAACCACTTTAGTTTAGGGAACACATATTAAATACATTTATCAGGTCTTTATTGAACAGTTTTTTTTTCTTACTTAATGGGTGATTTATTCTTGGTAAATCCTGAATATGCAAGTTGGTCTTGGTCTAAAGGTTACTGGTATATAGTATAGATGAAATTATACAGCTTTGGAATCCTAATACACAGCCTGAATATGTGACAGAGTGACATACTAGTTACATATTTAGACAATATATTAGAAGGCTGTAAAGTTTCTATTTTGATCCATATATCAATATCAATCACCTTAAATCAAGGTCAACTGCTTATTACAGAATACATCACCTTACAAAGAATAAATCACCTTTTCAGTAAGAATAAGAAACAGTTGAATAAATACCTAAGTTGTAATTACGCTTAATAGAGACGTTATTGAGCACTTATGCATATACACATACGTACACATATGTATTTGTTAGCCATTAGTTATGTATTAATGGCTAACATGTTCCCTAAACTAAAGTGTTACCAATTATTTTCACTTTATATCTCCAAAATGAAAATAGATATATGTCATTGACCATTAACATGTTTGTGACCCGTTCGACATGTTCTATACTAAAAGAAGGTCCCTGACCTTTTGGAAGACGTCTCAGGGACTGTTCAACATGCCAGATAGACAACTGCACTAGCCTACCATATGAACCACTGCTTTCCCATCAACACTTCAGTATGTGACATGTGACACACCATGGCATGATAAGCAGAGTATGTACAACTTGTGATTCCTAGACTGGAGAAATAAATATGTAAGAGGACTAACACGTGATGAAGCCCTGAAAAACAAAAGGGTTGTGGGGTTTGTGAAAGCTGTCACGAGCAGCCTTGGCTGACAGAAGACCAGCTAGCTGATGCCTTTACCGCCCGGGAGAAGCACTTTGAAGTGGAACAGAATGAGAGGGAGTCTGATCAAAGCAGCAAGTCTTACCTACCTCTGCTGGGGATGATAAGAGTTGGAATTTCATGAGGTGAGGAGGGGGGCGGTCCAGAACTCACTGTCAGTCTCCGCTTCTTCCTTAGTGGTCACTCTGGTGGCTCTGGGGCCCACCAAAGAGGAACTGGAGGCATCACTCGTCTGCAGATGAAACCAAAAGTCAGTGTTTAAGTATCTGAGATTTCAGCCCAATGTGAGAGGGATGAAATTTCATTTGTGATGTAAATTTGTCAGATCACAGGTTTAAGAAAGATACCCCATATTTCAAAGCTGCGAATGTTTCGAGGACTTTTGCACACTGACTGAGAGTGGTTAGGCTACTACTAGGCAATGGAGTATCTGCTATCTGTTTATCTTTAACTGTCATTAGCCATATAGCCATTAATAAAACCAATAGTTTGGTTTTATTTAATAAAACCAATACAAGTCTGGAGACAAATCATTCAAATGTTCACATTAAATGATATATACATTTTTAAAAAGTCTACTGTTGTTTTATGTTGTATCCAATTAGAGTGTATGTTTGGATAATTAAAGCCATTAACCAGAAGTGCCTTACAAGTGTCTGTAGCCAGGATGTGTGACACATAGACGTCTATTAGTGGAGATCATTCTAAAATTGGAATACACCTACGCTACAAAAGTAAGATTGTAGTGTGAACATTTACACAATTACCTATTTATGAAAGGGCTGAGTAATAGCCTACTGTATGTGTAAAGCACTCATGAAAACCCGCTGAATCAGTATGTTTGCGGTTTGTTTGAGAAGGGACAAACTGTGCCTTTTGTTTTATGCTTCAGCTCCTAAACACAGACACAGGTGAGGGCAATAGATACTACAACACACCTGGATGAAATATGATGTCATAGGCTTGCAGTGAGACAACGGGCTCCCTTTGTGAGTATTCACTCACTGGAACATGGAATACGGATACGATGCCTGAATAGTAACAATTCTCCCAGATCTTGTTGAGGAAAGAGGAAATGTGTGATCTAGTAGGCCTATGGTTGAGCTACTTCAAATAAATAGTTTTCATTTTATCATATACAAAACAAGCTTGAGCACATGACAAAACCAGGCTAGGATATTTGATAAAAAAAAAAAAAACTTAATGCTCTTTTATAGATCCATAAGTAAAAAGCATATCAGAGCATGTTTAAGACAGTGCCATGTGACCCAGATAAGGGGAATGGACAGTTTTTAAACAATACAAACAAAACAAAGTTCTCAATTTTGGTGTTTAAGCCTATGGTCTTCCTTCTGCAATGTTGGTGTAAGGTAGGCTATGCTCGCCACCGTGTGGGCAAGGCAAGGAAAATCGGGTAACACAGTGATTCTGGGGCGCTCTTGGCCCTGATGCGGAGCAGATCCGCTGCGTTCATTGTAGAGGAAGAGAGGGGGAGAGACCCTTTGGCGAAGTGCATTTCCCCGACTCGATTTGCCAACCACAAACGCGCGTAGCTGGAGTGGTGAGGATGGGTGGTTTATGCGTAATGCTCTCTAGGTGTGTGCGGGGAGTTCCCATGTCTCTCCTCGAGGGGAAGGTGTAAGCCTCAGGTGAGGAGTGAGTGGCTGTAGCCTAGTTCCTGATGGCTTTATGGATGGATGTAGGCCCACAGATGATAATAGTACAATAGTATGAGCAATATTCTGACGTCTGTGTTTACCCGATGAAAAAGTTTTGAGATCAAGGCAAGAAAACAGGCCGTGTTTTTCAATTACAAAAAGATAAGCCTACAAAAACGAATCAATATCCCCCACCCTACGTTAGTGTCTGAATACTATTTCCCCTGTTACTAAGATATATTTTAGGCCTACACAATTTAGTCCCAACTCTATCGAGGAAAAACAACTTATACCACATGACGTCAAAGCACTAACAAAACCACACCTTCTTTTACTTCAGTCACGTGACGAAGTCAACACAGGAAGTAATGATGGCGACCGCCTACGAGAGGTTCAATTTGTGAGTAATGCGTTTTCAACTTTTTACTCTTATCTTACACTTATTCGACATGATTATATATCGCGTTCAAATTATGTACCTACGAATTCCAATGGTGTATTTACTAAATAAGTTGTCACGCTTGTCCATAACATAAAACTCGGCGAGTTGTATGCTGACTTAGCTGACTGAGCTGCGCTTGTCTCGCAGCTTGCTAATTCATTCAAAAGTTCGCTGACAGTAGCAGCGTTTCCACTTCAGATGGAGTCTGCATCCTTTTATAGAATATGCCCCTTACATTCGTCTTGGACAGGTTTTTAAATATGGCACTGCTTCTTATAATAAACAGTGCAATGCTAGCTTGCTTCCGTTCACAGTCATTCAGTAGTATTGTAATGAAATGGGGCCAACGTTATATCTTTCTCTGAAACACACTCTCCACTCACGGTATTTTGTAGCTAGTTCGCTAGCTCGCTAACGTTATGGACAACCACGGTGGTGTTATGTGATGTTGTTGAACTGCTACGGTTGCTTTACCCGCAGCTCGGCTGCTTTGATGTTACTGTAAGCTTGGCTTTGCGATACAGTAGTCTGCAGATAGTATCCTTATAGCATCAAACAAGCCAGACGCCGCAGCAAAGGCCTTCTCGACAATTAGCTTTCCTGAACTTGCTCAGCAGAGTGTGTGCTAGCATTCATTTCTTAGCTGGCACGGTGAGGTTGACGCACTGCACCTGTCGCTGCTGTATGTTGAGTTCTCGGAGAGGCCTAGAGGCGGAGCTGACAGTGGAGAGACACAGGTTACAACATCTGAATTGTATGCTATCTGCACACACGCCCTGAGGAACAATGCACAAACTAAACGTACCTTGAACGCGCACCCTTCTCTTAAAAGGGAGCTGAATGTATGTATATACTGGATGTACTGGAACCACCTGTTCCGACCCAAACCCGAGAGTACCTGCTGTTTTAACTGCAATGAAACCAGACTATAATTTAGACTCAAGTACACCAAAATCAGAACACTTACTTCAAAGCATCATCTACATGTCAAACTGTTTGAAACCACTGAACTATAAATCATTAGATGGTGATTGTCATGGTGACAGACATGATGAGAATTGTCCTGATTTTGATCATTTTGATGCATGTTGTGGTGATTTTGGTAATGTGTTTTCGTTTGAGATTATTGTCTCAAATACTGATGATTTCATCTCCAGGCATGCGACTGTGGATAAGTTCTACATTGAAGCCTGTGATGATGGCGCCACTGATGTCCTTGTCATTGACCGGATTTCCATGGAGATGACCCTCACAGGTCTGCTGTGCTGCCAATGCTGTTTTGTGTGTGTGTGTGTGTGTGTGTGTGGTCATTGCATTATTAGTTTAAATGGCACAATTGTTGGCCACAAATGGGAAGTAAATCTAGTCATGTACTGCCAGTCCACTTTCACACACCGTCCATTGGATTCCAGCCTGGCAACACTGACTTTGCTCCACCTTGTATTGCTCAGTTCTTATTCTTAACCACTAGCCTGTAGCCTCGAAATAAAGTACACTGTTGCTCCGGGTATATAGGAGCACTAGCATTTCTTTATGAAAATGTTTCTTTGTTGTTACCACATAAATACACCACTCACCACAACTTCCAGATTAGCAAGCACTTGTAGGTATTAAATGAAGGGTGTTCTTTGTTAAACATTTCCAGACTACATGATCTCATTGAAAACTGAATTGGTATTGTGTCAGGCGCTTCATACAAGTGCTAGCAATACCAATTCAGTTTTCAATGAGATCATGTAGTCTGGAAATGTTTAACAAAGAACACCCTTCATTTAATACCTACAAGTGCTAGATAATCTGAAAGTTGTGGTGAGTGGTGTATTTATGTGGTAACAACAAAGAAGCATTTTCATATAGAAATGCTATTACTCCTATATACCCGGAGCAACAGTGTATTTTATTGTCAGGCGCCTGTGTCAGGCGCTTCATACTGACACTGGGATTGGAATATAGTGACCGTAGCATGTAGATCTCCTGTGTGTTTGTGTGTGTGCGAGAGAGACTAGCGGCATTTAACATGTGGGTTTTGTGTTGTTGCAGGAACTCATGACATCCCTCCATCTGGCATCACTCGGCCCATCTGTGGCATCATGGGAACAATCCGGCTGGTTGCTGGTATGTGTGATTTTGCCCATTCACACACACACACACACACACACGCATGCTCACACATGCAGACACTCACACACACACACACACACACTTACACAGACACCTTACAGGCACAGAGGAGAAGAAGAATGCGATGCGATCTAGGAAAACCCTTCAAAAATGCACTCAAAAATCCTCGATTTTTGTTCCGTTTCAACCCTCTCTGATACCATCCTAGCAACATTCTGGACGCCATCCCCTAGTAAAACCCTGGATTCCATCCTCCCAAAATCTTGGATGTTGCTGGATGGTATCAGAATCATAAGTTAGTAAATTTGCACCATGTGAAGGGGTTTTCCCAGATCGCATCACATATTGTTATCGATTGTGACATGCATACACTTCAGTGTACTGATCTGTGTAGCCAATAGCCTTTGTGAAAAAGGAGAACATTTAGTTAATAATGTTGTTAAATGCTGTAAAAGTCATTGGATGACCAATAGTTACAAAATCATGTCTTTGTTATGGGTAAACTGCAGAATTCAAATCCCACATCAAGGAACCACAGGTCTTGTTCATGAACATTAGGATGCCCAAATTACTGTGTGTGTGAGACATGGAAGAAACCCATGATACCTGTCTCTCTCAGGCATGTACCTTATCGTTATCACACGAAAGAAGAAGATGGGCGAACTGGCTGGCCACACCGTTTGGAAGGCAACTGAGTTTGACGTGATCCCTTACAAGAAGACCATCCTGCACCTCACTGAGAATCAGGTGATCACACGTAGTGGCATGCTCAGCCGGATAACATGACGCTGTACTCAGCTGTTTGTGCCTCATAATGAAATATTTAGATATGTACACAACATCAACTGTATTTTGGTTAACATCCCATCTCAACTGCAATGTTGGAAAAGGAACGTTCTAAAGAATATCTGGGTTCATGCCGAGCCATATAGCCATATAGATCTATCTATAAGGCTCTGGGTTCATGGAATTCAACATCGAATTTTAGAACCATGAATTGTTGCGGAATGGAATCTTATGTTAGAATGTTCAAAAACCCACACCTTTAAGGGTTAATGATCACATTTGATATGGGAAGAGTTAGCAAACAGTGGGTGTATGGGCCCCACTCCTGACCACCTCCAAATGCGGCTTGAGTGATCCACAATCAGTCAGATCACAATGTTTCCTTTATGCATTTACACCAGATTTATATTATGGCCAATCATGTGACATCTCATAGAAATAGAAGAGATAAATCAGAATATTGAGTTCAGTCTTAACTGATCATGTCACCATGTCAATTCTGTCATCCCATCTCATCTTAATGGCAAGCAATTGTTTAAAACAGTTTATCCTCTCTGTATTTACAAATCTATGACTGGACCCCAAAATGATGCACTAAGCCCTCCACTGAGCTCTCAGTAGGATTGTTGAGCTGTTACTCCCCCTGCTCACACACACACACTTTCCCACATTTGCCCATACAAAGCTCTGTTGTGTAAGACCCTACCGGTTGCCTTGACCTTTGCACTAATGTTCGTACCTGTGTTGGGGAGGTGTGTCCCTGGGGCGTAGGGAGAAGAAGTTTTCTTAAGAGCATGTGTGTGTGTGTGTGCGTGCGTGAAGGAGTGCGTGCGTGTACTGAGAAAGAGAGAGAGAGAGAGAGAGAGAGAGTTTGTGAGAGCGTGCGTGCGTGAGAGAGAGAGAGAGAGAGAGAGAGAGAGTGCGTGCATAAATGTCAGTGTATGTGCGTGCACGTGTGTGTGAGTTCCTGGTTACGCGTGCAGATCAGGCCCTCCCTCTCCCGCAGCTTAACGAGATTAAGTGGAGATCCTATTAACCTGTAAGGCTTGTGAGGGGAGTAAGTGTGCACACGAGTGTGTGTGTGTGTGTGTGTGTTTGTTACTTGTGTTACTAGTTAAAACTGTTTACACTGCGGGTGTCCCAATTGCAGTGCCCCCCCACCTCCCCCCAACATTCTAAATCAATTGTGTGCACCATATTGGTATGTTGCATAGTAATATTATACACTATTGAAAAGCTTGAACTCTTGGAAATCCATATATGACAACATTTTTCATGTACAATCTATATAGTGCTTTACATTGTCAGATTAATCTTACTATGTCTCAATTAAATTTGATCAGAAATGCCCCCCCCCCCCCCCCGCCTCCCTACTTTCTAGCTGCAGTGTATACCCCTTAGCAATAAGTAGATGCAGCATATTGGGTATTGAAATATTCACCGAAATCCCTAGAAATTGAACATTCATGTTGTTTTATCCAATATTAGTTGTGCAGATGTATAGTCCATTTAATGCACACCCATTGAACATGCAAAAGTAGAGACTTTTGTGTAATCATTCCATATTTTGTGTAGTCATTCTGTATCAGAACCCCTGACATACATTCCAAATATTCTACAAGAAACCTCAAGATGTTACCTTTCATTTGAGACCAGGATTATGCTTCTACACCAAGAGGTTGCCACACAGTAAGCCTTTTATTGTCAGTATGCATTTTGGGTAACCAAAAGCCCTAGGGGGAGTTTCCATAGGGCATTTTACAAACACATGAGCATACCTTGGCAAATAATGGTCTAAAGTACTCATATTTTATTCTATATTGATCTACTTTGAGATACAGATTCACAATACCTGGTAGTGGGCCTCAGTTGTGTTGTTGGCAGAATGTGGTCATTTCCAGAGATGTATAAAACCGCCTAAAGAAACCCTATCATTCTACCCTTTGCCACTCTCTGACAGTTCATCACACAGTCAATCTATTGGTACCAAAATAATCTACTAGGCCTCTGCTTTCAAAAGAGGACTTGAATATAAGTCAAAGTGTGTGGAAACAGGGCCATTGTTAGTAGGCGGTGTGCAATTTCGAGCAAAAACTCAAAATAGGGGGGGGGGGGGGGGGGGGGGGGAGTGTAAAGATTTAATGTTATTATAAAAAAAGTAAAGAAAAAATAATTATTGATACCAAATGCGTAGTTTATACTATCCTTAATGTCACTCTCTTTGCACTTTTTTAAAAAAAAAATCTAGAATCAAGATGGTTCAGTCATACTGAGAACATGTGTGTCTTCCACCCTAAAAAGTTTGGTCTGCCAATGAATAATACCTTTAATTATAATAATGCCCAAACATGGCTTCCCAGATAATGTGTGTTCCCAGATAATGTGATTTTCCTATCAAGACATAGGATTTGAGCAGAAATATTTTACAGGCCTTGGTTTTGGGACCAATTCTTGATATAGGCACAGTACAGTTTGAGACGGTGCTGCAACAACCTTATCTGATTTAAAAAAAATGTCCTCTGCAAATAGTCAGAAGGAGTGTTAACCACATTAAACCGCATTCCATATCTGCACTGTGTCTGCCCAACCAGGACCGCCACCTCATGTTCTAATGTTGCGTGCTTGGCGTTTTCTATGTCTGCTTATCAAAAGTGTGTGATGTGGCGCTGCCAATCTGCCAATCTTTTGCTCACATAATTTTTTTTCCTCACTGTATTGAATGGAAACGCTTCCAACACACTTGCGTGTGGCGTGAAAAATAGGCATGACTCCTATTCCTAGCATGCACACGTTTTTGGCGGAAATAAAAACGAACGCGCCACGCAGCTGACACACTCACACCACGCATCCAGTGTGTAACGGGCCTTTGAAAGCCTTTATATTCCCATCATCAGGGGATTTCAACAATTCACACATTAGTCATAAACAGGAAATTATGGTGGTAGCGTAGTTATTTTAAGCCATTTTAAGTGTGTGTGTGTTAAATCTACAAGCCTAAATGATCCTAAATCATCACGGTTATCGGCATTATTGCGCTACGATTAAAATGTGCTGAATTTTTCTCTAAACCTACCACCAATGTTGGGCAAAACTCAAAATTGACCCGTCCTCCATGCACAGTAGCAACAAAACTAAAGGTCAACAGAACAGCATTCATATGCCATACATAGTGTCATAAAAGTGGGGTGGCTCCTTTAAGACCATCCTTTGCCGTGAGTTCTGGAGCTATCCAACTTGGTTATATCTAACTATGCTCATAACTATACTATACATCACATTCAGGATAATGTGACTCTCTGATGTGACCAAGAGAGTGCTGAAGGCACACAGTCACATCCGCTCCTCTCCTCTCACTGTTGTGTTGTCAGACCCAGGACAACCGGCTGTTCCTCAGCATGATTACCAGCGTGCTGAATACAGATGGCTTTTACTTCTGCACCGACTATGACCTCACGCACACGCAGCAGAGACTGGCCAACACCAGCCCAGACTTCCAGGAGATGAGCCTTCTGGAGCGAGTGAGAACACACACACACACACACACACACACACACACACACACACACACACACACACACACACACACACACACACACACAAATACCTGAGGTGGAGATATAAAGACACACTAATATCCATGTATCTTTATTATTAACACTACACTACATTTTGTTAAGTTCCAGATACATACTCAGACGTCTGAGCCCATATTAACGAGTCAAGTAGTGGTAACTTTTATATATATAAAAATATATGTATATTTGTGGGTGTGTTTATAACAGGCAGATCAGAGGTTTGTCTGGAATGGCAACCTGCTCAGAGACATCATTGGCCAGCCTGAGGTGAGTATGTGCGATCTGAGTCCAACTGACCTATCAGATTAATGTGCTATATGTTCTTTTCAAACGCACACCTACATCTATTCTATTTCATGGTTTTGGTCTTCAAGTAATGCTCCCTATTGTTTTGTTCTGTCACATAGCTACACAAGTTTGCCTTCCCCGTCATCCATGGCTGTATCCTTCCAAAGCCTCTCATGGAGGCCACCCTGTGTGTGTGTGTGTGTGTGTGTGTGTGTGTGTGTGTGTGTGTGTGTGTGTGTGTGTGTGTGTGTGTGTGTGTGTGTGTGTGTGTGTGTGTGTCTGTGTCTGTGTCTGTGTCTGTGTCTGTGTCTGTGTCTGTGTCTGTGTCTGTGTCTGTGTCTGTGTGTGTGTGTGTGTGTGTGTGTGTCTGTGTGTGTGTTTTGAGTGCTGAGTGCAGTCGTGATAGCTGAGTGAGTGTCCTTAACTGGTGTCAGTTGTGGTGATGAAGCCCTGCAGCATCAATTCCAAGATCTTTGAGTGGATCCTCATCTCCAGACGCAGCTGCTTCAGAGCCGGAGTGCGCTACTATGTCAGAGGTACACATACATTACATTCATGTATATACGCACATACACCAGATGCAAATGCAGGTGTTCCAGAACTATAAGTATATAAGCAGTTCCAGCTATATGCATATTTATATATTACCAACCCCATATTCAGTGTGTACATACTGCATTTGCATGCTCTCTTGGTTGCTCATATACACTACCCCCCCCCATTCCTATACAATCATATACAAACTGTTTTCTATGTATGTCCCAGGCATTGACTCTGAGGGGCATGCCGCAAACTTTGTGGAGACGGAACAGATTGTGCAGTTCCAAGGGGCGCGTTCCTCCTTTGTCCAGGTGAGTTTTTGGATGTGGATAGAGGCAGCCTGGTTCGGCATGCCCAGTGTCTCATAGCTGAGGGAGTAACTAATGTGTAATGTTTCCTGATATACAGTAGCTTATGATGCATCTAATTCCATGTATATGTTGCATTGAACAAAAGCATCTGCTATGTAATCATAGCCATGAGCAGCTATCTTGCGTAGTAGTGCTGCAAAAAACGTCACCATCATTGTCCTCCATTGCGTTCTCAATCCATGTTCATGACTCGGCATATGTGGAAACTTTGTGGTACTCTTGCACATCAGAGTGGTGGTTGCACATCATGATCAGCGTTGCACATCACGGGGATGGTGCATGCTTGCTAGGGAAGTTTCGTACAGGATGTTGGACCTCATTCGAAAGTCTCTTTAATCTGTGGAGGCATGAAGGCATGAAGTGAGACACTGTTGCTGTACTTGTGTGGAATCTCCATTATTATCCACAGTTCCAAGATCCATATACAGTGTGGTTGGTTGTATCAACATTAGTGGTTGGTTGTATCAAAATCAGTTTAAGTGTATTTTGTGCAGTGAATGAACAAGATGACAGCCTAAAAGGTTATTTTGTGGCTGGGTGCGCTTCACTCTGTGCGTGTGTGTGCGTGCATGCGTGTGTGTGTGCGTGCATGTGTGCGCGTGCGTTTGTGTGTGTGCGTGTGTGTGCGTGCGTGTGTGTGTATCTGTCTAATTCCATCATCAATCACAATGACCAAATATGTGTGTGTGTGGTATCTATGTTCTCATGTTGACAGACACGAGGCTCAATGCCGTTCTTCTGGTCCCAGCGGCCCAACCTGAAGTACAAGCCCAAACCCCTGATCAGCAACAGCACCAATCACGTAAGGCCTGGGAGATGGCAGCCAATCAGATATGAGGATGTGAGGTTGGAGAGTACCGATCAGTAGATATGAATTATCAGTAGTATTAGTAATGCTCTTCGTTTGTTTGTTTGTCTGTCCTCACAGATGGATGGCTTCAAGAGGCATTTTGAATCTCAAGTGCTTATCTATGGAAAGCAGGTCATACTCAATCTGGTAAGTACTCACCTGCAGATGCTTGTTTGTGGCATACATAACAATCACAGACTTTTCCGTATCAAAAAGTTAGGGATACATATATAACCATGGTCAAATACAGAGGCGGACATTTTCAAATGCATTCATACACACACACACACACACACACACACACACACAACCACCCACCCACACACCCACACACACACACATAAGTCACTCCACAGTGTATGTGGCTTTTTAAGCAAATGTTTGATTTGCCTCAACCATCAAAGTGTGTGTGTGTGTGTGTGTCTGTGTGTATGATGGTGCATTGGGTTTCTTCATTCTTTGATGTCAGCTGGCAAACCAGTGTTCTGGTGAACCTTTGCCGTACTGCCTACATACCGGCAACCACAAACCACCTCTCCTTTCACAATGACGAATTGCACTGTCTGTTACCCTTTACAAAGTATCGCATCTGCACGGCGTGCCTCAGAGTTTTCTGACATTTCTTATCTCCGCTCAGATTTGCAGAGCAGCAGATGAGTCAGGTTTCAACACTCTCAAGGGACACCGTTGATTGTGGTTACACTGTTACACTGCATTTATATAATAGCTAGTCTCAGATAGGGATAACGGCATGGTGCAGGTTGAGATGCTAATCAACTTTCACTTATATTTCTCAGTATGCTCCTAATATGGCCTTGGCGAGATAGCTCTGTCACCACAGATGTACCCTTATATTATTTGTGGTTTCTGATGCTAAATAGATAGATAGATAGATAGATAGATACTTTATTGATCCCCAGGGGAAATTCAAGGTCTCAGCAGCATACATACAACACAAACACATTCTTTAACAGCAGAAAGAGTAATTAAAGTATATAATATAAAAACACAACTAAGCAATAAGGACAGTAGAATATAAAGAATATGCTAAATATACTAAAATACAAATTATACTAACTAACACTTAATACAATATATAAAAATATACTAAAATACAAATTACAAAAATACAAATTATACTAACTAACACTTAATCTAAATCAATTCTAAAAACAGTATCCACATAGTGGTGAGTAATCAATCAGAGGCGCTTGCAATGACTGAGGCAGGGACTGAGCCTGTGATTCTCTGTGCATAGTAAGGTATGGTAAGGTGCTCTAAGGTGCTCTGTGTGAATGAGTGTCATGGTGGTAGTGCAATGGTGATAGTGGTCATGGTGATAGTGCAAATGATTAAGTCCAACAGTGCAACAATGCAGAAATAAAGTAAAGTAAAGTCTATATATCTATATATTTAACTATTTAAGAAATATATAAGTGTGGCCACAGTTTGGCTGTGGCATGGAGGGGGGGTTATGCATATGTGCTAATGTGCTAATATAGCACGCAAACAGTGAGGCATAAAGACAGTGGTACAAGTGGCTAGTGGACAGACACTACCAAACATGGAGGGGGTGAAGAGGCAGACAGACTATGCAGAGAAGTCTATCTCTCCTCTTCCCTTAAGTGAGGCATTGAACAGTTCAATGGCCCTGGGGACAAATGACTTTCTCAGTCTGTCAGTTGTGCAAGGCAGTGAGCGAAGTCTCCAGCTGATCAGGCTCTTCTGCTTAACAATAGTGCTGTGGAGTGGGTGACACTCATTGTCCAAGATGTTGATCAGTTTGTTCAGGGTCCTTTTGTCAGATAGTGAAGTGATGCACTCCAGTTCAGCTCCCACTACAGAGCCAGCTTTCCTTACCAGCCTGTCAATTCGCCCCGCATCCTTCTTCCTTGTGCTTCCTCCCCAACATACTACTGCATAGAAGAGGACACTGGCAACAACAGCTAGAGGTAGCAACAGCTAGAGGTCTAAAAGCTTTTTTAAACCATTTTAACCTCTTGCTAAGAGAGAGAGTGTGTGTGTGTGTGTCTGTGTGTCTGTGTCTGTGTCTGTGTGTGTGTCTGTGTCTGTGTCTGTGTCTGTGTCTGTGTCTGTGTGTGTGTGTCTGTGTCTGTGTCTGTGTCTGTGTCTGTGTCTGTGTCTGTGTCTGTGTCTGTGTCTGTGTCTGTGTCTGTGTCTGTGTCTGTGTCTGTGTCTGTGTCTGTGTCTGTGTCTGTGTCTGGGTGTGTCTGTGTCTGTGTGTGTGTGTGTGTGTCTGTGTGTGTCCCAGGTGAATCAAAAGGGCTCAGAGAAGCCACTGGAGGAGGCCTTCGCTAAGATGGTGGACGGAATGGACAACGGCCTGATTAGGTAAGGCACTGCCTCTGCTGACCCCTGACCCCTGGTCTTTGACATCATAGCCTCTGTCTCTGCTCTTGTTTGTGAAAGGTATTAGTAACGCACACCAACTGATTTTTAGGGAGGTGCTAGCCACTGGCAATAAGTTCAAGAGGTAAAAAAAAGTGCAGCACACTCTGGCTCCATATCGCAAGTCTTTACTAAACTACGTTTCGGCCTATAAGGCCTTCATCAGATTTAAAAAATCTACCCTGGTGTCATCCACCTTGAAGTTATGCAGCAGCCATTACGGCCATTCAGGCACCCTCCGGCGTGTAATCTGAAGCAAGCTGCACATGCCTGCTCCCTCTCCTGGCCACTCCCTGGCCACTGTAGGGTCTTCATGCTTTGGCTCTTGTCTGGTTGGCTCTGTTGTTCTCTTTGGTAGCTGTCTGACCTCTGTTCCCTGGTGTTTGTGTGTTTGCAGGTATGTTGCCTTCGACTTCCATAAGGAGTGCAGTAAGATGCGCTGGCATCGGCTGCAGATTCTGGTGGATGATGTAGCAGAGAATCAGGATGAGTATGCGTAAGTCGACACACAGACACAGACACAGACACAGACAGAGACACATATTTCATGAACAGAGACCTCCTGATGGCATCTGTATGCATGTGTGCAGGTACTTCTGGGTGGACTCAGACGGGAAGGTGGTAACTCAGCAGAGTGGCATGTTTCGCAGTAACTGCATGGACTGTCTTGACCGGACCAATGTCATCCAGAGTCTTCTGGCCCGACGCTCACTTCAAAACCAGCTTCAGGTTGGGCAAGCACACATATAAACAACACACACACACACACACACACACACACACACTTGCTGCCTCTGTCTCCTGACCTTCGAGGCTGAAGGAGAAGTTCTCTTTAGACCGGACACACTGGTTTCAACCCTGATAACACACTCTCTCTCATGATGTCTGTTGAATGCAGAGGATGGGAGTCCTCAATGTTGGCCAGAAGATTGATGAGCAGGCAGACTTTGAGAAGATCTATAAAAATGGTGAGTTCACTGCTGCTAACTGTTAACCATGTGAAATTAGTGTATTGCTGTCTACACAAGATTTAGATAAAAGGATACAGACCCTTCTCTGTGTGTCCAGTAACCCAGTCTGACACTTTTGGCCTAACTTGGTATAGGTCACTGAAAGTGGGTAATTACAGTTAGCCTAGTTAGCTAAATGGGAAGGTGGGCTCAGGGAATGACCTTAGGCCAGATTTGACCTCGGGTTCCCGTGGGCATTGAGCCCCTTCCTGTCTGCTAGGCAGATGGTTGTGGAGTGTGTGGTGTGTGTGACCCACTAACGTGTTTGTCCATGCATGTGCATGCACGCACGCGTGTGTTTTGTCTCCTTTTCAGCCTGGGCCGATAACGCTGACGCGTGTGCTAAGCAGTATGCAGGCACCGGTGCCCTTAAGACTGACTTCACCAGGTAGCACTTCCAATGACTAATACATCTACAAAGTGTGTGTGCGTGCGTGCGTGCGTGCGTGTGTGCGTGCGTGTGTGCGTGCGTGTGTGCGTGCGTGTGCGCGTGTGTGTGTGTGTGTGTGCGTGCTTGCGTGCGGTGTTGGGTGGGTGGTTGGCTGTGATGTCATATTGTGAGGGGCAAACTTACCAGGTACTTCATTCCTCTCTTTAGTCATATTCTCTTCCCTTTAGTCATTTCCACTGTGAGAGGAAATGTGTTTGCGGTCACACGGGAACCAAGCAACAAGCCCAACATTGTGGGTTCCATGAACATACACAGAAGACTCCATTGTGCCCGTTTTCCTGGAGAGATTACACTTTGTAACATGCACGCTATTAGGAATGTGCAAGAGTACTGACTCACTTGTGTTGGCCATGTGGTAAAATAAAAAATGCTTGTAATTGTCTTGCTGACAATTATAAATATGTCTAATACAAACGAACAAACGGTTGAAACTTGACTATGTGTGTGTGCATACGTGAGGTAATACACTTCTCTGGTGTGTGTGTTTCTGCAGGACAGGGAAGCGGTCTCAGTGGGGTTTAGTCATGGATGGCTGGAACTCCATGATCCGCTACTACAAGAACAACTTCTCTGATGGCTATAGACAGGTTTGTGTGCGTGTGTGGTGGGCAACCTATAAGATGATTTACATGAGTCAGCATCCGGCAGCACATCTTGCAGGTCCTGACAGGTCACAGGTGACTCACTGTGGATCTGTAGATGTCTGGGTGGCCATCCGGCCCTTTGTGGTCGTGGTGGTGGGATGTATGACACCGATGTGACACCCACATATGACTTTGCTCCTATGCTGGGATGATGGTGCAATGATAGTAGGACGGTGAAATGTTCAGCGGAAGCTATAGATAGATAGATACTTTATTGATCCCCAGGGGAAATTCAAGTAAACAAAAGACGTAGAAACAAACACTAAGACACAGAGCTACTGAGTAGGCTGCCACTCTTGTCGGCGCCGGAACTGTAGCTTGGATGTGTAATGTCAGCAACTGTTTGTGTGCTTGTTTGTTTATATGTTGTTACTGTGTGGGCTGATTCAAGGAGGTGTAGTGCTAGTATGACTTGATGTTGAGATGATGAGTGTCACTTTGGCGTATTAGTGTGTTTAAGTAGGATAATATTGGGTAATGGCTTACAGAAGCTGATGTAAGTGTGAATAGTGATGTGGAATGGTAAGTGTGGCCGGAAGTGTAATGTGTTGGGTGGGTTCCAGGATTCTATTGACCTGTTCCTGGGCAACTACACTGTGGATGACACAGAAGGACCAACGCCCTTGCAAGTGCAGAAGGACTGGAAGTTCATGATGGTGAGCCGCAACTGTGTGTGTGTGTGTGTGTCTGTGTGTGTGTGTGTGACTATGTGGTTGTGGGTTTGCATGGTAGGATGATTGCATGTGGGTTTGCAGGGTTGGATGATTGTATATTAGGGTGCATCAAAAAACACAATTCTTGAATTTTTATATGGCTGGGTGCTAAAAGTGTTCCAATATATGTAGAAACAACACATGCAAAATATTTTTCCAGTACATTATGATTTAGGGGTGCCACCGCACATCTGTTTTTGTTGGATAAAGTGGTAACAGTGCTCAATGGTCGCCATGGAGATCTGAGGTAAACAATACTACAGCTCAAGAAAACTGAGGTGATCTTTCTGTTTGAGGTGATCTTGATCTGTGTTGGATGTGTTATTACATATTACTATCATATCTGTAGTTGTTTCCCCGCCCCCTCTGCAAAGCTAATTGCGTGCCCACAGCTGAACCACAAGCGCAGTGGAATAGTTAACCAATTGTGACATTAAAAAGAATCAAACTTTAGCGATCATACATGATAATAAAATGTCAACGAGCAGCGACATACAGAGTAGGCCTAGTAGTTCTACTAATTTACTTAAAAATACTTGAACTATTTATTGCACAATAAAGAAAACTGATGCTCTGAATACTTATTCAGCTGTCTCTAAAAGTTTCTCTAATTGACGCATTCAACCGCGATTTTGATTACACCTGCTTTTAACAGGCGCAAGTTTTTCACCGCAAAACAGACATGCGCTGTTTTCATTCATATGGTAGAATACCTAATCAATGCTATTAGCACTTGTCGTCTCCTGTGTTTGCGCGATACTCCCACTTTCCCCTGACCCTCCAATGAATGCATATGCATTGCCATGCTTTTACGTGCACTTTGCGAATGAAATATGCCTGACGTGGGCACAAAAACATACATCTGGCCCTGTCTCTCCTTTTTTCATTCGCTTTCTCTGGGTGTGTCTTTCTTCTCTCCTTTGTATCCCTTATTCTCTCTCTCTCTCTCTCTATGTATCTCTTTGGCTGTGGAGAACATGTGTGTGTGTGTGTGTATGTCTGTGTGTGTGTGTGTGTGTGTGTGTGTGTGTGTGTGTGTGTGTGTTTGTGTCTTTGTGTGTGTGTGTGTGTCTGTTTCTGTGTGTGTGTGTGTGTGTGTCTGTGTGTGTGTGTGTGTGTGTGTGTGTGTGTGTTTGTGTGTGTGTCTGTTTTTTTGTGTGTATGTCTCTCTCTGTGTGTGTGTATGTCTGTGTGTGTGTGTGTGTGTGTGTGTGTGTGTGTTGTGTCTTTGTGTGTGTGTGTGTGTCTGTTTCTGTGTGTGTGTGTGTGTCTGTGTGTATGTGTGTGTGTGTGTGTGTGTGTGTGTCTGTGTGTGTGTGTGTGTGTCTGTGTGTGTGTGTTTGTATGTGTGTCTGTGTCTTTGTGTGTATGTCTCTCTGTGTGTGTATGTCTGTGTGTGTTTGTGTGTGTGTCTGTCTTTGTGTGTGTGTGTGTGTGTGTGTGTGAGTTGAACATGACCGCAACCAACAGCCAAACCTTTGCCGCTGCAAACCCAAGCTAATCCCTGAATAGGACGGTTACTCTTGGGTGGCGGGTGGGGGAGACATATCTGGGGGGAGACACACTGGCTAGGTTCAGAGTTCAGGTTCCATTCCCTCTCTCTTTCTCCCTGGTGGTGTTGCTTAGTGGAGCAGAGACTCTGGCACAGACTGAGCAGTTAAGTTCAGAGTTTAGTTAGTGTCAGCTCTTACCATTAGGCCCTGTTAGTCAGTGAGTTAGCCACTAGAGAGGGTTTGTTCTTTTAAGTCTGTCAGTATTGCCCTTTGTGTTTAACAATAAAGTCAATAAAATGTTATATGTGTGTCTGACATCCATCACTGCTGCACAAAATTCAGGGTAAGGCCACGTGAACATGTCCCATTGACCTCCATTCATTTTGTCTATAGGACGGTGAATGGAGAATCTTGAAAGTTGAATTCTGAGAAATGCCCAAGTTGCCCAAAGGGCAAACAAACAACTTTTACTTTGATAACCCTATAGAACATGTTACTGTAGAAAAGTTCACTGTACTCAACATTTCCAGGTCAACTTTTGGCAATTAGACTAAAAATTGCACATTTTTCGAAATTTCGCCAAAGTTCATATGTTAGGTGGCACCCCTAAATCTCAATGGAATTACTCAAAACTGTGCAAAAGTCATTTTTATGTTAAGTGGAACAAAATGCAATGCCAGCCAAATTGATATTTTGAAATTAAAATTTCCCATTCAAATTTGATGCACCCTATTGTATATGTGTGTTTGCTAATGCTGGAATTTTCTGTAGAGGTATGGATGTCTGTAATGCATCCTTTGTGTGCACAAGTGTGTACATAGGAAGTGTGTTTTGTTGTGTGTGTTATGTTGAAGTTGTGTTGTTTCTTTCAGCTGCCTCTTGTCCTGTTGGTGGCCTTCTCCATGTGCATCCTCTGCCTCCTAATGGCTGGTAAGAGAAATGCACATCTATATATTGCAGTAATAAAGAGTGCATTTTTCTAGATTCCAATAGTGCAGATTACATTTTCTGTAGAGGACCTACTAAACTTTATTTAACTATTGATTTTAGTTTCTAATTTTTACCCGATTGGCCGATCAAAACCTAATGCACTCTTACACTTAATCACTATGATTTTTAATTGTAGATACACGGTTATATACCATGTCTAGAAGGCATTTACATCTGTGTTTACATTCAGTACACTGTAGCAACACAAAGTGTGATATAGCTTTAGTATAGCCTAGCAAAAATTAACTATAAAAGTAATAATGTAAGTGGCTGACATTGATCAATGGGAGTGTAAGTTTTATTCACTGATGCTACTGCTGCTGCTAATGATGATGAGGAGGATGATGATGATGTGTGGTGTTTATGGCTTAAAGGGGTTTAAAGGTTTTCTGATGAGAACTCTCCACTGTTTCCTAGGTGACACCTGGACCGAGACGCTGGCGTATGTGTTGTTTTGGGGCATGGCCAGTGTGGTCACCACCGCTGTCATAGTCTTCAATGGGAAAGACTTTGTGGATGCCCCCAAGTTGGTCCAGAAGGAGAAGATGGACTGAAACGACGTGTGTTAGTGTGTCTCTGTGTGTGTGTGCGTGTGTCTGTGTGTGTTTGGGTGTGTGTTCAACGGTTTGACTCTGCAGTTTGTACCTCCTCTCTACTGGACCTGCTGCCTCTCTTTTGAGTGGACCCTACACTTCCCAATGTCTCCTGTCTTTTTCCTAATTCTGTGTGGACACTACATCTCTCCTACCCTCTCTGAAGACCCCTGACAGTTTTTTTTCCCCCCAGCCTTCCGCTCCTGTGTGCCCTGTGAGCTTCAGCAGTCCTCCCCTCATGGCAATGACTTCCTCATTGCTTTGTTAAATCAGATGACCTGGAGCCTTCTATGTAGGCTTAGTAAAGATCAGAACTTTCCCTTCAGAGATCAGATGTGGTGGGAGAGATTCCCGACGACTCCAGACTCTCTTCCGATAGACTCTCGCATCCTGTGTGTGTGTGTGTGTGTGTGTGTGGGGGGGGGGGGGGGGGGGGCTACTGCTACTGGGGCACTGTTGAGGGCGTTCCATTCTCATAAGTTGAGTTTGCACTTTTTTCTGTGGTCATCAGTCTGAGGATTAGTATGATAGGTAAAATAGATTGTGTTTCCTGTGTGGTTCTTACTATTGAATGTAATTAGCCTTACTGAAGCATTCACTAGAAACGTATTAACCCTAATGTTTTAATAATGTGAAATTTGGGTGAAAAGCAAGGCACGCAGAGCTCATAGCACTGGTCCTGAAAAGCCTAACTCTAGCTGAACTCATCTGCAAGGCTTTGTTTGAATAGGGCATTCAGTTTCTCAAAACACTACATTACATGCTTAAGGTATTTGCTCCAGTAGAGTTGGTAAACGCAAGACTCTTCAGAGACAGATTTGCGAGGAAGTTTGATCAGATTTCCATTACCACTTTATTTGGACCAGTGCAGTGAAGGTTTGGAAAAAACTTTGCAAACTGTTTCAGGGACGTTGGGACACAAAATCAGAATGTACTGTAGATAACCCCTCAGTGATGCCTTCCGACCATTCCTCATCCAAAAGACCCAAGCTAGATCAGCCATTGGGGGAAAATAACATGACCGCAGGTTGGTTCTGATACTTTATTGTTAAATGTTACTGTTCTTTGAAACAATATCCAGCTCCAGCAGCTTTAACATGCACACAGCTCCTGAGTGCTCATGATTTAATGTCTCCTGATGTGGATATGTGTTTTGATGAACTATTACTTCAGTATAGTTAATTAAGTAGGTCATCTCAAACTGTGCTCTTCAATTTAGTCCCATAAAACGTATCCTTGTCAATCGAAACTGTAAATTGTACATGCAAACTAATCTGTGTAATTATGTATTGTACTCCTGTATTTTACCAAATTGTCCGTAAAGACATGAGCACTTGAGAGTTATTAGTAGCAATGTGTGACCACATTACTGTTGATACTGTTGAACCATGTTGATTTACCTCATGTTCGTGTACAGTATTGTACAGTGAAATGCCTGACGTTTGAATCATGCACATGTAGATCATTCCAGATTTCCTTAAATTTAAGCAAGCATGCTCCTCAATTGCATTCATGAAGGCTATAATTGATTATGATCGCTAAAGTCGTCCTCTGTCTAATTGATCAAGTTACTGTTGACCAATGAAAATGTGTCTCTCATTTTACTTCACGGGCAGTATTCACTTCCTGTAATGAAAAATGTAAGGAAACTTTAATCTGATAGTATTCTGTTTTACTCTCAGACCATTAAAACATTTTCCAGACATCTACTTGTTTTTGGTCATATTTATTTCTACTTTTATATTTTTTGGACACTGGTAAGGGTTGAAATGTTACATTCAAACACTCTTATCATGATTTACACTTAGGCTTCAGTGAATTCATTCAGTGAATAATGGCTTGTGAATAATTATACCCTGTTTAAGTTATGATGACCTACAAAAGCATTTGCCTACGGTGGCGCATTGCATTCACATCACACAAAAAAAAAAATCAGGTTATCTCATAATTATGAGATAATTATCTCATAATTACGAGATAGTATCTCATAATTATGACATAGTATCTCATAGTTACGTAATTATGAGATAATATGTCATAATTATGAGATACTATCTCGTAATTATGAGATAATTATCTCGTAATTATGAGATAAGGATAGGATCCGTGCTGAGGATGTAAACAGCCTTTCAATAAAAGCAAGCACATATTTCCTACTTATTTCCTGCTTTGAATGACTTTAAGATTAACATGTCTTTAAGTGGCATGAAACATAAGCCTGTCAAATCGCCAACAACCCCAAAGCAAAGAGTATAGAAGCTTCTAAAGCAGGGGTGTCAAACTCATACAGGCAGTGGGCCGGATTTGTTGGAATGAGACCTCACGGGGGCCGTCATTCTCATGGTCATTTTCATTTCTCTGCATTGGTATCAGAGTGTTGTTTGATTATATACTCATTTACTATACCCACTCATGAGCAAACAAGTACAAATCATTTACTCGTCATATCCTGCTCTTTCTCTCTTGAAACACCCATTTTCCATGTCAGTTTTTTGGCCTCTTCCTTCCTGAGGATGATTTTATTGTAGTGCTAGGTTTAATCAATTTATCACAGAAATTGCTTATTGCAAATTGTGGATATGAATATCTTTTCTTTCTAATTTTCCCTTCCCATCCAAAACTTCTTGGGGGCCGTATGAAACCTGCTGGTGGGCCTGATCTGGCCCCCGGGCCTTATGTTTGACACCCCTGTTCTAAAGGCTACTCTTTGCCCAAAGGCAATACAATGTTGCACGTTGACAGTCCTACCAGTAGGTGGAGGTACTACTACGCATAGGGCTACCTCCATCCACGTTGTCACACGCACGCCTATTGTTTATTTTGTGCAGCTAGGCTACTTGTTCAAGTGGCATTGATGAGTTAAACAGTCACATTTTTCCTACACGTATTATATTGAGAGAAAATAGTCAGTTATAAAAAAAGAACTCTTCTTATGTAACCCTTTCGTAAATGGACTGAAGTTGGCTCTAAATATCTACTTTTATTGATTATCCTAACCGTTAGCATCTCTATGGGATTTCTCATATACATTAGCCATAAGCTAACACATTAGTTTCTATTCTGTAACTTTAAATGCTAGTCTACCTGATTGCTCTTAAACAAAACATCGAAGGAAATAACTGAGATGTACTCTGTTGGTCTGCTTAGTTTTACAGTGAATCCTAAGTAAAGGTTTGAAAGGAACTTCAGCTTCAGACTTTCTCTTGGGAAGCTGATAGGTCTATCTTCTCTAATGTTGCTAGCTAGACCATGTCATTGCCACACACAAGTGGGGGCAGTAATTGGAAATGTGTCATAAATCATACTTATCTCGTAATTATGAGATAGTATCTCATAATTATGACATATTATCTCGTAATTATGAGATAATTATCTCATAATTATGAGATACTATCTCGTAATTATGAGAACCTGATTATTATTTTTTTTTGTGATGTGAATGCAATGCGCCACCGTATTTGCTTGTCTTTTGTGAGGTAATCCAATAACAGGCTCTAGAGGGTTTTACCAGACATTCTCTGGTTTTACTCAGATCCCTACGATAAAACTTCTGCATGCCTTTTGTGTAACTGAAGGGATCTGCTGGGAAGGGATTTCCACTGAAACCCCCAGGTAGGATACTGAGGAATTCTGATTTCTTAGGTTGATAGAATTTGTGCGTTTGTTTAATGTAATGTAATGTAGCTACATTTCAACATTATTTAGGCTACTCTTTCCTTCTGTCAGCTTTGAAAAAGTAGGCTGCTAAACGGGCATTTTAAGAAGCAATCCCTCAAGAATAAAATAATGCAAAAATAACATTATACAAAATACTATGGATTTGTATTCGCCTATGGACACAACACAACATTTATTTGCAATTCCAAATTTTTAGAGCATAAAAAATTGTTTTGGGTTCAAAGTTCAAATTGGAGGTTGCCACGACAACCATTGTTGATGTTGTCTCGTTGTCAAGAGGAAGCGGAAGTGTAACAATTATTATGTTGTTCAGTCAGAAACTCACCTGTTCTCAGTTTACGTCCTCTTACAACATGTACATGTTTTCATTGAGGTTTGTTTAGTCCGTGTCCCCTCATTCAAAATAGTTGTCTCGATCTAGGTAAACACAGATTGATGTTAAATGTTACTCCAGTTATCCAAGACCGTATCCCAAAATGTTCCGGCTGTGTTTATTACTGTTACTACGGCTAGTTGGGAGCGCCACTGACGCTGGAGGGAGTCACGGAGCCGACAGACAATGAACAGGCAGAGGGAATCTGACACAATGCTGCCTGGTATGAGCTAGCTGTAGACAGTTGCGGATTTTTGTTGAGCATTGTTAAAATAGTTTGACATGTGACATATATTAGACTGTTGCAAATAGTGTGGTGCGTTTTATAGAATCTCAGATGTATCTTGTTCTAGCAGCCTAATACCCTACTGGATTCTTCAGGTTAAGCTTGACTGCAGAGTGTTGGGACTGCACGGATTCTTGCTATCATGGAATTTCCTTTCGATATAAATGCTCTTTTCCCGGAGCAGATTTCAGTGTTGGATCAGCATTTGGCAGCGGGTCGAAAATCAACTGGAAGGTAAATGGGCATGTCACTTGATGGTTGCAAATTCTGACTCTTTCAGTTTCGTGTAGGATACTCTATATGATGTAGATATAGATAACTCTTGCGGCTTTCATTCGCCATAAATCAGAGAGGTGGGGTCTTGGTGGTCCTGGTAGGACAAAGCTACGTTTTGCTACGCTGACATTGTGTTGGCGGTGTTGATTATGACTTTGCTTTGGCCAGCAAATTCTTGAAGGACGCCATGCACAGTTAAAGACGAGGATTATATTGACGGCTTGCAAGCGCTTTAGCTAGTCAATGCAATATATGTGTACTTTACATGACATCGGATGATGCAGGACTATAATCGGTTAATCCCCACCATTATAAATTATGCATCTGAAAAACAGATGTGCGCGTTTAAGAGTGTGGCCATTTGTTTAACGTGCTAGTGTTAGCCTATTAATAGAGCGAGTCTTATCCTTGCCTTACTGTACCCTGTAAGTTGTGCCCCTCCCTCCCTGTTCTGTTTGTCTATAGAGGAGATCCTCAAGCACTCATTGCCAGAGTCATTGATGAGCTGGGGAAAGCCTCGGCCAAGGTGAGAAATTAGAGCCTATGAACACTATAATTCAATGTCTTTGTGCAGGTTGAGAAGGTTCAAGTTTGTTTGTGGTAGGCTTAACCCTGTGGTCTCTGTGCAAATTGAGAACATTTTGCCCCTTGTGTGTAGCCTACAGATTCAGACATCATACTGATTTCACTAACAAGTAAACAAATCATGAACCCCCATATAGATTTCAGCATTAGTTCAAGATGTCCGTCTGATGGTAGAAAATCAGTTGGATACACACCCACACAATGAGTGCAACCACGTGGGATGGTCTACCACTTTTCTTCATTGAGTGGAGATATTGAATAAGCTGATTGTGTATAACTTTTGTTGTGTTCCCTTTCTTTGCCAGGCCCAGCAGCTCCCTGCACCCATCACTAGTGCAGCCAAACTCCAGACTAACACACATCAACTGTACCTGCTCAAGGATGGAGAATTGAATGGGTAAACTCATAAACATAAACCAGCTCAACCTGCAAACCTTCATCATGCACACATCCACCTCTTCCTTTTTCTAGCCCTCAGTGGAGCTCAGTTTGATTTCCCTCCCAAACATTTGATAGCGCGGGGGTTGGTTCGTTGGTTCTTTGCATGTGGGGCACATACTGGCACTCTCAAACATTGGCACTTGTTGTTATACACACACACACACAGACACACACACACACACACACAGACACATATGTGCTGTGTAACAGAGGCCAGAGGATTAGAGAGCTGTGTGCTTTAAAACCTCATCCCAAAGCCTTTATAGATGCGGTGGTGACAAAGCTCTCAGCTGTGGCTTTTAGCCTCTTCACTGGCAAGTCTGCTTCCCATGTGCAGGGTTGCAGAATGGAGTCCAGTAAAGGACTGTGCAACACACAAGAGGTTTCACCTGCATATAACACTACCACCTCAGACCCAAACATGAAACCTACCCTTGCTCTTTTGTGATACTGCTCTGTCACACATACTCAGATCTGTAATGAAATATAAAAAGATTCACCCATATTACTGGGTGAATGACATAAACTGTAATGCATTTACTGTTGCTGCAAGTCTCAACTCTTCCATTTTCTGTTAATTACTTTTCACATCATCTCTTTGTCACATACACACACATTCGATTCACTCTCTCTCTCTCTCTCTCTCTCTTCCTCTCTCTATATATACTAGAGGACGAGGTGTGGCTGTTGGGTTCCTGAAGGTTGGATACAAGAAACTCTTTCTCCTGGTGAGTCCGCTGCACATCTCTCCTCACTCCTCATTTCACCACATCAGTCCTGTTCTGCGGATGTTGTGATTATTTGTTGTAATGTGACTCTAGGACCAGCGGGGGGCGCACGTAGAGACGGAGCCGCTGTGTGTTTTGGATTTTTACATCACAGAGAACCTGCAGAGACACGGCTATGGGCAGGAGCTCTTCAACTTCATGCTGCAGGTGGCTAACCACACACACACACACACACACACACACACACACACACACACACACACACACAAACACAGAGTGTTTCTATTCAATTAAGTCTTTTGCTTGTGCTATGTTATGTCTGACTGTGAGTCTGTGTGTTTGATTTCTAATTGGACACAGCATAAGAAGGTGGAGCCAGAGCTGTTGGCCTATGATAGACCTTCCCCTAAGTTCCTGGCATTTCTCAAAAAACACTATGATTTGAAGGAGGGTGTTCCTCAGGTATGCAGCTTTAATCTCACATGCTCTAACGGCCCTGTGTCATGGTGGCTCTCACACGGTGTCTGCTCATATTTAAAGTGCAAAATCGTGATAAAGCTGTGTGTTATGTCCGTCATTAGTTTTCAGTCTTTATGCTCTGTGCAAGGTCAGTGCAACTGAAATGCAAACAAACTGTCAGTTGAAGAGCAGAATTTTTACGTGTGCAGATTTTGCAGTCACGCATGCTGAGGAATCTCCTCTATAGACTTTAACTCAAGCGTTCATATCATAGAGGAAGAAATTCCAAAGACACACCTTTCAGAAATTGTAGCAATTGTAACATGAGTAAGAAAGTTATACCAGCAAGCCAGGGGTTTAATGGAAAAAGCAAATCGATCAAACAGCCGGAAGAGAGTGGTGTTGTAATTCAGAGACCAGGCAGTTCTAGAGTTGGCAGAGAAAATACTTCTGTGTTGACAGACGTAGACAGAGATACGCACACATGCATAGTTTCCAGTCAGATACCTGCATGGCACTCCCACACAGACACTTGCGCTGTCGAGTTATTTATACCGTCTGACAGCTGAGATTAAAATAGAGTTGTATTTATTCATTTTCAGTGCCTGAGTTATTTTGAGATTACAAGCAGCTTTCAAGTGTTGTCTTGAATAAATATTTATCAAACAGGCTTTGCCATGATGCTATCCTTTATCTTTTTCCCATTCCCAGGTGAATAATTTTGTAGTCTTCAATGGTTTCTTCAGGAACACCGCAGGTATGTGACAGACCTGTGGAACAGGTTTCTTTTCCACCAAACATAAGGGGCTAGGAAAGGGTGTGTGTGTTTTTGACTTTTGTGGGTATACCTGTCCCAACCCCCACAAACCAGCACAGGTCTCAGCCTGAAGTGCAGTGCAATTCAGAGTGGATAATAACATCCTGTGTAAGCAGTGGTTCCAGTGAACTTCTGTGTTGGTGGTGTCCGCTGTATCTGATCTCTCCCAGGCCTTATGTAGCATTAAGCGCTCCTCTCTGGATGAGCCTGATTTGTTATTAAGCTAGTAGAGCACAAGTGTTTACTGTAGCAGATTCAGATCACAAAGTTTAAGTTTGTAGAATACACTGCAGCAGGGCACACTAGTAGCTGAATTAAAATATGTTTTTTACAGCTACATGGGTTGAAGCGGGCAGGGGTGTATATGTATGTAGGATCTTACATAGAGTAAATTTGGTAAATAGGCTACATGCAAATGTTGGTGTTAAAGGGGAACTTGGCAACTATTTGAACGTAATAAACCCGTTTAGAAATCATTTGGATGGTTAAATGACCTGTTCCGGTGAAAATGGTGACTTTCCCCGCTGCGCCTAGCGTCCACAGGCGGAAAACCAACCTTGCAACATTGAGACCACCGTCCCGGAAAGAGAAGTGAGAAACAAGAAACTCGTTTTAAATCGTGTTTCTTACCTTGTAACATCCACATAGTTCTGCCAAACTTATGCTAACGGTTCGCTAGCTTGTAAACAAATCCATGTGCTTTATCGTTACCTTTTCCCACAGTTTGAAATAGCATAATGCACAATTTCAACAGCAGAGGGGGAAATCCTGCCAAGTTTCCCTTTAATATAGTGTGTTGTTAAAATAGTGTGGGCTTTCCATTCACAGCTTTATGTTTTGCTTTGGTGTGTAGCCAGCCATAGAGGTGTATAGGACTGCATTTCAGTAGGTGGTCTGAGGTGAGGGCAGTTTGATTTTGAGGCCAGCTTATAGAGGCATCGAGGGGTCGTGGTGGGTCGTGGTTGAAGGGTTAGTCTGTCGGCTAATGGGGCCTGAAGGGAACCGTTACGGTTTGATGACATCACAGCTTTTCTTTCACTTCAGGCTCGCCCCCTTCACCTCTGACGGATCAGAGGATGTACGGCTTCTTGTAAGGACGCGATCTCTCTTTCACCCTCTCTTCCTCTTTCTGCCTCTCTTTCTACACCCCTCTCCTAAACTTCTCTCTTAATCCCTCCCTCTTTTTCTCTCTCTCCCTAAACCTCTTTCATTCTTCTCTCTCTTTTCTTTCCCTCTCTCTCTATCTCTCTGTCTCTCTCTCACTCTCTCCCTCTCATCACTCAGCTTGTTAATTCTTCCCTCTCTCCTTTAGCGTCTTCATCCCCACTTCTCACAGGGTTCCCGTTGTTTGTGTCCGTCTACAACCCAGCATAAGTCCCTCTCCACCCTGAGCTCTTTAAAGTCCAGAGGTCCCACCACCCACATGCCCCTAACACACACCACCTGCTCCCTCTCCACCCTCAAGTGTGTGTGTGTGTGTGTGTGTGTGTGTGTGTGTGTGTGTGTGTGTGTGTGTGTGTGTGTGTGTGTGTGCGTGTGTGTGAGTGTGTATGTGTGTGTGTGTGTGCGTGTCTGAGTGAGAGAATGAGAGAAAGAGTGAGTGAGAGTCTGGGTGTGTGTGCATCTCCCTTTGGAATGTGTACACAAGTTAATGAACCTGATGCAATTGCAACATCAGCATGGCGGAGCTGGTTCATACATACATGGCAACCTTGTGTGTTCTGCTGTCTTTATTCCAAAGCTGTCTAATGCTCTGATTGTTGCACACAATGTTCCCACACTCCCAGTCACTGTAGATAAAGGCATGTGAATGTGAGAGTTCAGGGTTTTGTGTTGGACTATTTGTAATCATATTATAATTTATTGCTCTGCAGCGGTCCCATTGAGAAAAGTTCCCCCAAGAAAGCCAGAGGGAGAGATCAAACCGTACTCGCTAGTGGAGAGGGATGGTGAGTGTTGCGCGGGTTGGGAGGTTTTTTATGTGTGCTTTGTTTGTTTGTCGTGTGTTTATGAAGGATATTTTCGGTTGTGGAATGTTTGAGGGGGAGTGTGTTACACCAGTGTGTTTATATGCAGTTTGTTTATGATGCTGTTTGTGATGCTGTTTGTGATGTAGGGATGCACACGTGTGGAATGTCCATTGGTAGGTTTTAGTCTATACTGGGATGTCTGCTGCAGTCCGCAGTCCTTTTAGAGTTTCTTGGAAGTCCTAAGGTGACGTCATGCTGAAAACAGTTTCCAGCTCAGTTTGTTGGAACATTTGGAACAAAAGAAAAATAAAATTTCAGGGTGGGATAAGTTAGCACAAGCCCATGGCAGAGATTTCTCACAAAATATCTCGCTAGCTTGTGGGCCTCCCACTGGCTCTATTTTGGTTCAAATGCCTCTTAATTAGTTATGTCACAGCAGAGCTACACAGCCCTGTGTTCATATACACAGAAAAACAATGATAATTTGTACAGTTTCTTCCTTTTTTTGCCTCAGTCATTTGTACTAACAAAGTCAGTCACATCCTTAACTGAGTTGAACTCCCTCCATGAAGACTAGTTACTCAAGAGCTGCCATATCTCCATTAGGCAGCACCACACTGCTGTGTGGCACAGTAAACATACAGGGAACATTTGTCATTATTGACAGTTTTACTGCTAGTTTGTCAGACAGTTTTGACATTTTACTGCAGTGTTTCAGCGGTCTCTGTGAAACATCTTCATCTTGCTCAAGTTAGAAAGTCTTCTAATGAAAGGGCTTCATTGTGGGTATAGTGGAGTGTAGGGTCACTAGGGATGGTCTGTGCTGTGGTTCCAACTGACCAGTCTGTGTGCTTGTTCCCCTTCAAGTGGTCCGGGAGGAGCGGCGAGTCCTTCCCTGGCCGTTTGTTCGCCCCGGGGGTCCCCTCCCCTCGCCACCCGTGTCGCGCTCCCTCAGTGTGGGATCCTCCCCCAGCAGGACTCCCCCCGCCGCGCTGCACGCACACACCCGACTCAGCGACAACTGCAGGGCAAAGCGCACCAGGTACCAGTCTTGTGATTGTGACACATTGTGCACACATACAGAGTTAGAATAAAACCTAGTTGTGTGTGTGTGTGTGTGTGTGTGTGTGTGTGTGTGTGTGTGTGTGTGTGTGTGTGTGTGTGTGTGTGTGTGTGTGTGTGTGTGTGTGTGTGCAGTTGCATGCTCTGGGAGCCTCCATACTCGGTAGATTTAATCTGCATCCTTACATCACTGCTGGAGGCCTGCCAACCGGGCCACAGAGATAAATGTATCTAGTCAGGAGCCTCCATGCTCTTACTGGTGGGTGAGCCGAAGCTGATTGTGTGTGTACGGCACGCTTTGCTGGGCACAAGGAATGTGTGTGTCGGGTGGGGTGGGATTGGGGGGGGGTGCTTTTTATCTGTGTGTTTGTTTATGTACTCGGCTTTGTGCGGAGAACAAACAGGCCTCAGTTTCTGTGTGCTTCTCTTTATCTGACCGCTCGCTCTCCTTCTCTGCCTCTGTGTGATGACCTTCCTCTCTTGTCTTTCCACTCCTATAAACACGTCCACCCCACTAAAATCCCTCCATCACTGCTGTCCTCTCTGTCAATAACCCTCTAATGTTATTATTTTCTCCGTCCCACAACCCCACACCATCTGCCTTAATGCATTTGTTTGGACACTTACACAACACACTTGTTCACTCTTTCTCTCTTTATCTCTCTCTCTATCTCTCTCTCTCGCTCTCTGTCTCTCTCTCTCTATCTCTCTCTCTCGCTCTCTGTCTCTGTCTCTCTCTCTCTATCTCTCTCTCTTGCTCTGTCTCTATCTCACTCTCTCTCCCTCTCTGGCTCCTTCTTCAGTTCTCTTAATCGATCACAGTTCGGCTTCCAATGACTCCTCCTCTTCCCAGCCCATGCCACTGCAGGCTGTGGGGTTTTGCGGCCTTCAGTTCATCATTTTAGTCTTACCGAAATGGTCTAAATCGAGGTTTTCCACTGAACATTGATTACAGATTAACCTGTTGAGGAGTACAGTCACAAATATGTGATTAGAATGTTCGCAATCCGAGAGTTCCATATTATGATGCGACAATTACCCTCAGAGATTTTCCCCATAGACTGTATAAAGAACACTGAAACTATAGATCGTTTGCGTAGAAAAATAATTTACTCCTCAACAGGTTAAAACCATGATGCATTGATAATGAAATGCCTAAAGGAACAATCTGGGGCATGAAAAGTGGAGATACGTGTTTTTTTTTTTGTTTTTTTTAAAGAGTTTCTCCTGTAAGTATTCTGTGCAGGGCTCTGTGTGACATGTGCCCTTTTACAATACATCCACCTAACTGTAGCCATTTGAATGCTGAGTTTCTACTGGGAGCGTTTCTACTGCTGATGTTTTTAGTGTTTGGTTTTAACCTGAGACTCTGAGACAACGAGTGTGATAAAAAAAAAAAACAATAAAAAGAGATGATGTCACCTCAGTCCCGATCCAGTGATTTATGATTTCGTAAAAGAGCTTCATGTTTAGCTGACATGGCTGATGTCAGTTCCCATAATCCGGTAAATCTGGTAATCTGGTTCAATTGTAAAAATGCAGGTGCTAAGCGAGTTGTAACAGTAACAGATACAGTACCTGTCGCGCATTGGCTAAGGAGTCCGGGTCCAATTCAGGCTTCCACCGTTGTGCACTTCAGCAAGGCACTTAACCCCGAGTTGCTCAGAGAATGCCTCCTTGTAATATAATTGACATACATATGTATGTCGCTTTGGATAAAACTGGAGACTGGACACCTGTGAGGTCATTCAAAGACGTGATGAAGCCTTTCACAGTTCACTTTGACATCACATGATTTATCTTTATTATCCATATATGTCATTTACGTTGTTTTTATATTTAACATTATGTAGGAATTGGAATTGTTTATGTTACAATTTAATGTCATTTGTTCATTTTAAGTTGACTTCAGTTCATTGATTTTATTTGGTTCTGCTTTTGTTCTACTTTTATTCCATATTCTTTTCCCCATTCTGTTCTGTTTATCACTCCTCCCCCTCCCCATCTTTTCTGTCCATTATCCACCTCTCTCTGCCCCCCCCCCCCCCCCCCTCAAATGTATTGATGCTACACTTCCCTCAAATCACATCATCCGCCTGGAAGCCACTGGGGCCTGGTTGCCAGGGGCAACATGTACAGTCGCCATATCAACAGCCGAGGCATGGGGCTTCTGTTGGAGGACCAGCAAGCCACCTTCAAACTCCCAGGTGAACAACAAACCACACGGATATGCTGTATGTATAACCTCACTATACAAAAAGAATGGGCTCGATAAGAGTTCTGTTGATGTGATGGGAAGCATATAAATATAATCCAACTATGGGAAGGAATGGCCCAGTGATTCACCTTGCAAAGCGGGTTTCCAGAGTAATAAAATTCAGCCTGAAACAATGGGCACGCAGAGCCAGGCTAGCTTCAGGGAGAGGGAGGAAGAGCTGTAGGATCCTCTGTGTAATATTCCTCAAGCCTGAGGACCATTATCATTGATATGGAGTTATGTGTATTTGGTCCAGTGGTCTCACCTTTAGATTCTAAAAGATGATGTTCATCTTCGTTCAGGCAGGATGTTACAGGCAGTAGTGGGGCAACAACGCATGGAGAAGCTGCAACTTCTCTAAACCTATAAAGATTGAGCAGGCTGATTCTCATCATAAATTAACATGCCATTGCTCATTTCAGTAATATTTATCAGTTGCTGATTTGTCATTCATAAGAGCTTTACATAAACAAAACCAAATAATAATAACAAATAAAAGCATAGAAGGGCAATATAGTCAAAGAATAGTTCAAAAGGTAAAGATCATAATAAAAATAAAACACACTGTAAAATCATTTAAAACTAGAGAATGGTTAAAAAGACAAAATAAAAGACACAAGGTAGAATAATTTTCAGGACTTAAATTATAACTCAGTGCAGTTAGCAGAAAGCATCTGAGAACAGTTTGGTCTTAAGTCTAGATTTAAAACGGGCTACAGTTGGGGCCATTTTAATGTCATCTGAAAGTTGGTTCCAGAGCTGAGCCGCATAGCAGCTAAAAGCTGCTTCACCATGTTTAGTTCTAACAGCAGGTTTTACTAACAGGTTTTTCTCCTGAGACCTGAGAGGTCTGGAGGGTGTGTGTTTGAAGCATGTCTGAGAGGTATTTAGGTCCTGCTCCATTAAGTGATTTATAAACAAGCAGTAGTGCTTTAAAGTCAATTCTGTGACTTACTGGAAGCCAGTGCAGGGACTTAAGAATTGGAGTAAAGTGGTCAGTTCTTTTAGTTCATAACAATTTTTGTCTGAATTTGTGAGAAGATGAAGATGTAATTCACTAAACCAACAAAGTTGATGTTGACTGGACAGAAAACTGTATGGCAATGTGCTGTGATTTGAGTATCAAAGAAATGTAAATATACCGGTACACAGCGAGAAATTCCATAGATGTTGATAATGCTTAGAATATACATGCCTTTATGCATAGGAGCACAATGTAAACCCATTGTCTGCAGGATGGAGCTCACCATCATGAAGTATTCACAGCTTTTTTACATGTGGCCCATGGTATTCATTTCTACAACCCCAAAATAGCTTTATGAAACTGTCACAAATGATTTTGGCTGTCAAATCAGTGTGACCTGGGCTAAGAGCGTGTGTGTGTGTGTGCTTTCGCAGGTTTGCAGCCAGTGACAGACAGACAGGGTCAAACAGGGCGACAGGCATATATCGGATGTATACATTCACTCAGGTTAGCATGTATACACACACACACACACACACACACACACACGCGCAGACACACACACACACACACACACACAGATATCCTTAACAGATACACAGAGCAACAACTCTTGTACATATTCACATATAACAAGTCCCTGCAAGTTACAGCATCATTATCTGATTGAGAGTGACTCACACACATCATGACTCATGTTCGACCCCTGCATGTCCATCCATGGATACTTGTAATCAGAGCAGACGTTGTTCCCACACTTGCATGTTGCCCCAAGCGTGTGTTGATGTCAGAGAAGTGTACCCAGCAGGAGAGGTTAGAGAGGACATGACACTTGAACTTATCATCATTTATGCAGCTGTGTTCTCAGTCTGTGTTCTCTCTCTCCCTCCCTCTCTCTCTCTCTCTTTTTCTTTCTCTCTTCTTCTATCTCTCTCTCTTTTCCTCTCTCTATCTATCTATCTATCTATCTATCTATCTATCTCTATCTCTGTCTGTCTCTTTCTCTCTCTCTCTTCCTCTATCTATCTATGTCTCTATCTATCTACTGTATCTCTCTATCTATCTCACAGTGTGCTTTCCTCCCATCACTCTGCAGGCAAGAGCCTCCCCTTCCTCCACTCGTCTCACGGAAGGACTCATCGCTCACTCCGACCCCCATAGAGGCTCGGGCAGGTACAGGAGAGAAACTACAGCCTGAGGCCGCGGTGACCGGCGGTCTGCAAAGCGGCCAAAGCGTCTGGGGAGAAGCGCACCTCCACTCAGGAGTGATAGAGGGAGGTGGAGAGGGAGGGAGAAACGGAGGAGTGGAGACGAGGAAGAGGAGCGACCTGCCCGAGCAGCTGGTGCAGGAGCGTCCGGCGCAGGGCAGCTGGTCGTGGGTGGTGGGCGAGGGCCGCTGCACGGCCCAGTGGGTGCGGCAGAAGCAGGAGCAGCGGAGCACGCGGCCCTGGTGACCCAGCAAGCGCCCGCAGAGAGAGTGGCCCACATGGGGCACGAGGTGAAGGTGGCCTCAGGAGCTGCAGCCGTGCCAACCTCACCGGTCAGTCCCACTGCCCTCAGCCCTACCCTGCTCCCACTGCAGATAGGTGAAGGACGGACAGAAGACCAAACACAGGAGGAGTTGACCCTCTGCAGCTCCCACAAACACAAACACGCTATGCACAAGCTCAAGCTATGCACGGACTAACATAGCAATAGTGTCAACTAGATTATTTTTAATACCAGTTTATATTTACTGTAACTTATGCAATGAAATGACTGAAGTGACGGGTTCAAACTAACATGCTCAGGTGTTTTGTAACATAATTTTGTTCATAAAAGCGGACATCACCAGAGAACTGTGTAGTTGTGCTTTCTTAATAATTACAGTCTGAGTGACCCTTCCCAATATTTTTACTGAATCCAGATGACCAGTCTTCAGTGGTATGGCACCAGAGCCCTGCTCTCTAGTGGGAGAGATTAGTGCTAGTGGCTGATGTGACGTTAAAAGGAGGTGCGTCAATTCTTTGAACAGACAGCCTTTTTCCTGGTTCTTGCACTTGTCCTGATCAATGGAAAAATACCTGAATCATGATGTCACAAAGCTGATTGGAGTAAGCTGGCCAAATGACCCACAAAAGAGTAAAGGTGTGAGCTAAGGCAAGATGCTTCCTTTGTTGTTTCTGTTGGCGTTTTGAAAACTATCAACAAAAAGCATAGCTATCAGGGGCCTGTACTACGAAGGGAGCTTAACCTACCCAGATGTAACCCAGGGTTACTTTGTTAAACCAGGGTTGACAAAACCTGGTTATCTTAAGTGGTGTTAATCGGTACTACGACGCTGATTATGAAGTTGATTTGTTGAGCCGGGGTTAACCTGTGCGCGTTCACATAAAAGGGGCGGGTTGCAGCGCAAGTCACCACTTTCAATGATGACGCGATCACCTTATTTTACGGATGAGGAATGCACAATTATTATGACAAGTTATGAGGAATTACCTAGCGTTCATGGGCTTCGGAAAAACTTTTCTCCGAGTGAAAACATCATCATTCCGCGTCATTCACGTCACTTAATGTGTGAGTCAGAGGTCGGAAACTGGGGCTAGATTTTGCTAACAGAGTTGCCCAGTTAGGGGCTCGTCATCACTTTTGTCGTCACATTGTAGTTCGTTTGTAGTCCATGTGGCCTTTCATGTCCAACAGTTTTAATGTGAACTTGGGAATTTGCCCTTTTTATCACTTGAAAAGCTGCATATCTTTCTTTCACAAGCATCTTACACTATATTTTAAGCAAATAAAGTTGTTTGTTTAGGATTAGTGCGTGTATGTTTTAACCTTTGTTGTGGCATCCGTGTTTGTCACACATTCGATGGCAAAGCACTTGAACACTTGCTGTCGGAAAAACAAAGTAGCCATGGGGGCGGTCCTTGTCATTCCGAGGTGCTCTGAATGCACTCTTAAAGCGATGGTTCGGAGTAATTTTACCCTAGGGTTCTTTGCAACATGACCCCGAGCCAAACACCCTCCCAGAACCTTTTTTCCCTTGGTCGAGTAGCGCCGTCAGAAACGAATGACGTTCTGCAGTCATGATGGAACCAACTTTTATCTCGTAAATTACCCCACTAATAATGCCCTGAATGGTACGAAACTTCTGCAGTAGTACAACTACGACATTTAGTCCAATAAAGAGGCATTAGAAAGTTTGTAAGTGCACCAGGAGTTTATTTAAATAAGACTTGCCTGATTATCTGCTACTATACCGTTGCGTCAACGTTTCTTCCGTGATTTGGGAAAAGTCTGTAAAAGTCCTTGCAGGAAGCGATTACATCAACGTTTTTTGGTATATCCAGTTTTAAATATTTTTTTTCCGAAGTGTTTACAACTTAGTAATAACTAATAATTGTTGCAAACTGGACTACGAACAAAATATTAGTGCATTCCTGGATCTACATCCTTATACATGCTTCCTGCCAGGACTTTTACAGGCTTTTCCCAAATCACGGAAGAAACGTCGATGCATTATTCAGAATAGTAGGTTTATATAGTTATAGCTTGCATTAATATTTCTTAATTATGAAAACATGTAGGCCTAGCTTATAGCAGAGACTTTCTAATGTGGAGACACAGCACTCAAAAAATACTCCATAGAAATGCATGGGGCTAGTTTGTCACGCCAATATGGCCGTTGTCTACACATATCCCACCCCTTCCTCGGCAAAACGTCGACATGTGAATACATTGAGCCAATCATGTGGTGTGATGTGAATACATTGAGCCAATCATATGGTGTGTTGTGAAGACATTGGCCAATCATGTGTTGTGATCTCGCCGCTGGAGCAAGATTGGTGTCGTGAAGCCTTGCGCACGCGCAGTTCGACCCAAAGACTGTGCCCGATGAGTGCCCATAAAACGTTGGCCGCCGAGTGGATGGACTTGCCTAAAAGGACTTTGCTTATAGCCTTCACTTGGCCTCTGTTTTACAGCTAACAAGAAACAGGTGTCTTCGAACACTACTGTAGGAGGAAAGGCACCAGAGTGTTTTACAGTAGCAAAGGAGTTGGCCATCGCAAATAATAGTGGAAGGCCGATTATGGAGGGGGTTGAGGGAGGCATTCGGTCGGATTCTGGTGCTGTGGAAATGTGTAGCCTTTATGTGCAGGGTACAGTAATATGACATTCAATTCAACAAGTTTGTTAAAATGGTGATTTTTATTTATTAGGCCTACTGTAGGCTATGTCCGATTTATTTTAGGCTATTCTTGCTCAGATGTTCAGCATACTGTAGGCCTATGTCCGATTTAGTTTAGGACATACAGTATTCTTGCATAACCGATTGAATACATGAATGTCCACGTACGGGCATTGCTATGAGACATCTTCCTAGATCATCTGACAAAAGATAACGAATTCCCTCGGTTGACAATCTATATCTTCATAGAGAATATCGTTCGGGTAGGCTATAGCCTATATATTTTCTGGCGGACTCTAAAAGGGACATTCCAGAATTAGAGGACATTTTGGCATTTACACTTCTTAAATAATTATTTTCTATTTTACCATTTTATGTTGAATATTTAACAAATATAGGTCATAAACTACTCAATTATATGATTTGTCAAGCTCAGGCATCAACTGTACTTTTTCCACCTCATATGTTTTATTTGCTGTGTACATGAGTTACGCAACCCTGTTACAAATACAAAATAGCATGAAAAAAGTATATTTTTTAAAATATTTTTCAGTAAATCCTTTTTCATTCAATAAAGGAAGTCATTTTACACTGAATAGTCATATGATTTCAAGTGACACAGTTTTTTTAAATAATTCCAGTATCTATTCTCAAATATGCTCAGATACATTGTGCATATAATCATATAAGCTGTTCTAAGGACTATAGATGTCATTTTTTGTGTGATAGCAAAATTACTTACCATTATTTATCCTTATTTTAATAAAAATGTTTTTGTAACAGGGTTGCAAATTGAGTCATAACATCATAAATCTGTAGAAATCCATTAGAAATTCTGATATTAGGCCTATCTATTGCAAATAATCACAAATTATTTTCAGCTGTAATTGAATCTCAACATGTATTGTAGCACACTATGCTGCAATGGCGCTGTACCAACAGAAGAAAATCTGGCAATTTATTTTATATATAAAATATAATATATTTTTATAATTTAACTCAGCATATTTAATCATAAATATATCATAGTTAACAAAAAATACCCTGATAACTATGATAATAACCATGTTACTTTAATTAGAGTAACAGGGTTGCGAGTAACAGGGTTGCGAATTAATGCTAATATAGCATCTACCTTATGAACAGAAGCTAGCTGTAAAATTTAGCTATTTTACCAAGGTCAAGGACCAATGTGGTTATACAAATACAGAAAATAAAAAAATTAATTATTCAACATTAATCTTAAAACATGAGTAACAGGGTTGCGTGGTTAAGCTTTACATACTCAATTATCCCAGAAAAGTTTGAAAATATATTAAAATTGGAAGAGGACACTCACCTTTTGTCTACCCATGTTTTTTGAAAATGATTGGATGATGTCATTTCTTGTTTGTAATATGACATAATATTTTAACCCTTTATCAGCCAGGCAAAAATGGTATTGGGAACAGGGTTGCGTGCACATTCGGGGACACAACTTCATGGCACAATAAATAGTATTCAAAATATGTTATAATCAAAGAAATTCTTTTTTACAGATACAATAGATGCGTATCCACAAAATACTGCAAAAGATAGATATTAAAGACTTATTTTAGCTGTTCAATTTGGTTTAAAAGTTGGTCATCAGGAGCCGGGGACAGGATAAAAACCCCATTTTAAGGGGTGTTCCAGAACTAATCGGTATTTTTAATCATGTAAAGGAACCACTTTTCCCCAGCAGATTATTATGTTTTGCTTTATGACAGTTTCACTTGCAGGTATGTGAACATTTTTGTTATTTTGGACTTGAGTATTTGAAATATCAGGGGGGGGGGGGGGGACACCCAGGGGCGGTCTTAACATAGAGGCATAGGTAGGCGGCTGCTTGGGGCCCCCTACCAGTAGTCTTAGTAGGGGGGCCCCCAACCAACCTAAAAAAAAAAAACCTTGTCATCATAAACGCTTAAAAAGTAGTAAATTGTAATAATATTCTTAAGAAATACGTTAAAACATTGACGCAGTAGTTAAAATGTCCAGTTCATGTTCATGTTCAGTGTATGTCCCTACACATACACCCCCTACGTCCACAATGAAATGGACTAGGCCTAGTCTGTAACGTGCGTTGCGCGAAAGATAAACATAAAGGACGTCTGGGAAAGTGTTGGCAATTTAGCGACTTTGTCGCTAGATTAAGTGACTTTTGGCCATCCCTAGCAGGGAAAAATGGCATCTAGCGACTAATGACAAATTTGCTTACTTCTTGCAACGATGGCAAACTCTGTTTCGTTGTTGAAACGTCAGAAAATCTCCCCTCATGCCAGTTTCTTTAGTGAATTAGGCCCAAAGCATTGCCCCACGATAATAAAAGTTACGACTGGCTTATGTGGTATCAGCCCGTGTCATTACACGGAAGTAGATGTTCTATAAATCTAACAGCTCAGAAAACTTCACTGGAAGGTGCAGCAACAACGAGACGAGAGCAATGACATGATGGCAGGGAAACAGGGACACGCTTGCCAGCATCGTTCAACAAGCACATTGAACAAGTAGGCTACAACTTCATTCACAAAGTAGATTTAAAAAGTAGTTTAAAATCGAGCATACAAGTAAAAAAAAGTAGAAAAACCTATAACATTTGTTTAGGCTTTGCAGCATGTTGTCAATGCAGGACAGACTGTCCGCTGGAGTAAAAAAAACAATTATCTCGGTCTGTCCGAGTGACATTTAAGCCTATAGCCTACCAAAATATAGCCATTGCCGGTTAAATTGTGTAGGCTACCCTATGGTGAAGTTATAATCAGATGTCATGCAGTGCAAAGCAGATGCAGCAGTTGGGAATAGGTTAGAAATTACTGCATTTCAGCCACCTGATGCTCGTTCTGGTGTAGGCAGAAAAAAACCCCGGATAAGATAGTATACATAAATGTAAAGTGTACCAATTAATACTGTATATAAGTATTAAAACAATTATATTTCAAGAAGTTGCCTATAATATAGGAGAAAAGCAAACAGGCGTAAAGTGGAATTAAAGGGCCATCACCAGGGTTTTTTAGGTGGTGGTAGTGGGGGGCGGGGGTCGGGTTCTCTGTTGGGCTATCGTGACTATTAGTTTGTGTAGTGCTACACTTTGGGCTGTATTTTGGGCCACCAGCGCATGGCGTAATACTCGTTATTCATTCGCGGAAAGTTGAATTAGTTATTTTGCACGTTTATTTTTTAAGCATTGCGCCCAGGGGTGTGGCAATTAACAACCTAGGGAGGGACCTAGCGCATTGTCTAAAAATCGCTATCATACACCACCTAAACCTGGTCAGAAGTCAATGGCGAGTTGTTCATATGCTATCTTAAGAGCGCATGTCAACAGTCATATTGGCAGGTGCACGCACCATCCTTCTATCATTCATGAACGCACAGCAGCGCACGTCCATGCAAAGCATTACAAATTGCACAATTACAATGGGAAACATAATTAGAATAAAGATATTACGAAATACTGTACATCTATACTATTCACCATCATTTGCAAATTGGTATGACGGTTAAAAGTGATTAGGGGAGAGGCGAGAGACACGTATGGAGCACAGCTGAAGACGCACTGTCACGAGATATAAGCAACTCCTCTGCAGGATAAATGTTATTTTATTCAGTCATTTGAGCAACATTAGGGTAAGTGTTGCTTTTTCCAGCCTATGTTTTCGATGGTAACCCATTGTCAGTCAATAGTGAAAGTAACTGCATATAACTGTCTTGTCGTAGACTGACTCCTTGGTGAAGTTAGTTTCACTTTGCCAATGAGTTCAAATAATAGACGAGTGCAAATGCGTGAAGGCTATGCTAGGTTTTAGTAAAGCATGGTTTAAGAATGACTATTCCATACGGTCTCGCAAGCAGCCTCCTTCAAATGCGCCGTTGAATGCCAAAATACCGATGCATTTATTTGACATATCGCGCGTTGCGCCATTAAAGGGAATGACAGATGTCATTCTCATTGGTTTAAAATGATGTTACGCCCCAAACACACCCATATGACTGATTAAAAGACCTAGGAACACCTTGTTACGCCATGCGCTCCACTTTTGAGAACGAAACCCCTCCCAATGTGAACTGGACATCCTACTAAATTTGAATAGACTTTTGACAAGTGACGATGCACTTTAGAATGTCATGATAGGGCCCTTTGTGTGTTCTCTGCTTTCCATCTTCATTTTGGAGTAGGCCTAAAGCAGGGTTTAAAGGGGAAGTTTTTTTTCTCCTCTCCAACCTTCACTTCCCCGTAGATTAGCTTTACCTGCCTATCCACCATTCAGTCGGTAGGCTACATTTTTTTTCGTTCTCTTTAAAGATCGAATGGGGGGGCCCCATACATACCTTCGCCTTGGGCCCCCAATTTGCTAAATCCGCCACTGGGGACACCAAATGTCCTCTAATTCTGGAATGTCCCAAAACCCCTCGCCCTGCGAAGAGAGTCCCTCACAATTTGCGCTCCAATGTCGTATGGATCATCCAGGTACGCCGACATGTCTCGGGAGAAATTGTTAGTGGAGGGGTGGTACTTATAAACGGTGTGGTTAACGGAAACCTCGGGTTAACCAAGAACATAACCTGATCGGAGCAGGTTTGAGATGCAGCGTAAATTGCCATGGCAGCATACCTCGGTTAAAACCTATCCACCTTTCGTAGTACGGGTTAATCGGGAAGTTACGCCACATGTGATCAAGTTACTCTTGAAGTTACCCAGATAAGCCAGAAACCCCGCTTCGTAGTACAGGCCCCAGGTATTTAACGCATTCTCTAAATGTGTGATACACAAAGTAATTGGTAAACACTGCTTTCTGGAGTACAAAGTGATGTGAGAACATAGCTTGCAGATCACAGAGCAGGAGAATACTATAGGCACAGGATGATGTGTGATGAGTGTGATATTGCATCAGCCTATCAGAAGCCTGAATGGAGTCCAGCGCTATCTCACAGGTGACTCACCCAGCAGGGCTGCGGTCTCCTCCATTAGCTCTAAGTGCAGAGGATTTACCCACAGTACACCACACACTCTCCAGTCACCGATAGACAATACATTCTGTCCCCGGCCACTAAATACGTCTCCCAGCAACCCATCTGAGAAGCAGACCACACGGCTCCCTGACCTTTAAGCCATTTATTCTGAGGGCCTCAACAAAAGCTATTCCTCAAAGCTTTCAAGGGACCAATTAAGAAAAACAAACAGCTTGCTTTAGAAAAAAACAGACAAAGCAAACAAGCTTTATAAAAATTATTTATTTCTACATTTTTATCTTTCACATGGTTTTAACACTCACAAAAAAAATACTCTAACCGAGATAAAAAAAAGAACAATGCCACGGCCAGTATCTAGCTCCTGTGGTGTGGTTTGGTCATATCTTCTAGCAGGCCACTCTCAAATTCCGCCCCCTTGAAACTACAGAACAATGTGAAATTGAAGATGGCGGGGGAAGTTTTCAGAGAACAAGGATTGAGAGTGTTCCAGGAAAAGTTTGGATTCTTTTAGTGCCTGGCTGACTCCTCCTCCCACGCAGCCAAGTCCTGCCTGACGTGTTTTTCCGTCCCGTCAGCACGCTCCTCAGATTCTGCTCGCCAGACCGGAGCAACGACGCTGCCATGGTGATTCTGTTTAATGATTAGTGCTGGGAGTACAGAGTCCCTCCAGTGTGGTTTCCGTGCGTCCACCCTACTGTCTTCAGTACCTCACGCACTCTTGCCTTGATAGGGAGGGGAGGCTTTGGCTCCATACACCCGTAATGGCTTCAAAAAAACATGCTCCTCACTGTTCCAGCACACACGCAGAACTGCACTGTTCCAGTAACCTCCCAGTGTTCAACTAATGCCAAATGTTCACTCATCAGTAGTCTCTGTCCACATTGACCCACCCTCACCCACTAGGCGTACTGCAGCAGGGAGAGGTAGATGTGCCATTTGTTAAGCGGTGCTTGCAGTCACTCACACACTCTCTCTCTCTCTCTCACACACACACACACACACACACACACTCTCTCTCACACACACACACTCTCTCTCTCTCTCACACACACACACACACACACAACTCTCTCTTTTTCTCTCTCTCTCCCTCACACACACACACACACACACACTCTCTCTCTCTCTCTCTCTCACACACACACACAGAGTTAGTCAGCATCCTGCAGCAGTGATGAGTAGAGCTGTGACTGTAGGAAGCGTGGGTAGCAGTCTGTGTCCAGCAGGGAGTAGATGCGCTTTTGGGCCATGGACAGCGAAGTGTGGGAGGGCGCCTGAAGTAGCTCAAGAGTCAGCTCGCGAGTCTTACTGTCCAGATTGACCTGCGAGAGAGACAAAGGAGTGAGGACACAGAATGCAGAGAAGCCTGTGGAGTTGACTACTGGGTGTGAAATGTTGACGAGTGTTCGGGGTGTTTGTGTTCTCGCGGTTACTTGTGGACTTGTAACCGGAGGGTTGCTGGTTCGAGCCCCGACCAGTGGGCCACGGCTGAAGTGCCCTTGAGCAAGGCACCTAACCCCTCACTGCTCCCCGAGCGCCGCTGTTGTTGCAGGCAGCTCACTGCACCGGGATTAGTGTGTGCTTCACCTCACTGTGTGTTCACTGTGTGCTGTGTGTGTTTCACTAATTCACGGATTGGGTTAAATGCAGAGACCAAATTTCCCTCACGGGATCAAAAGAGTATATATACTGTACTTAGATGTGTCCAGAGTGTGTTGCCGTACCTCTCTGGGTGCCCCTGGCTGGATGTAGGTGGCACTGATGTCCCGGGCCCGGCGCTGCAGGCTGAAGTTGTTGGAGCTGTGACGGTACTGCTCGCACGCCAGGTAGAACTGCAGGTTCTCCTCGCTGAACTCTGAGCGCAGGAACGCCCCGAACACAGACAGACCCGCTGCGAACGAGAGCGAGAACGAGAGAATGGTGTTTAAAATACAACATTGTCTGTGTGAGGAGAAACCTACTCAGAGAAGCTGATAGGGGTGTGGGGACACAGCTGTGCCATTCCCACTCTCTGGTTACCCTCCAACACACACACACACACACACACACACCCACACACACACACACACACACACACACACACACACCTACACACACCTACACACACACACGCAATGACCTTGGCAGTGAGCTTGGCAGAAAATATGGTACTCATGGGATATGGCACTGTTAAATCCAGCTCACTTCAGTATTTTACAAAAATGGAACATGGACAGCAGACTATGCTCACTATCTGTATAGAGAATATATTATGGTTATGGAATTTAGCAGACATTTTTGTCCAAAGCGAATTTTGCATAATCAGAACCCCCCCCCCCCCGAAAACCATCTTGGAATGATCTCTCAAATTATCTTAAAATTATCTCTAAGGTTGCAAATCTCTCCGCCTACTTATTCACTCTGCCATTCTCTAGATTAAAGGACAAGCTGATGCACTGAGGAGGAGGACTAAGGACTAGAGTGAAAACAGTTGAGATTTCTCAGCCAACACTGTGACAGCATGCACTGACCCAAGACCAACCCTGACCCTGGCTAGCTGGCCATTTACCAGCCATGACCACCACATCTCAGTCATTCTCCTTCCTTCACTTGCCCTCTCCGTCAGAAACCGCCGCGAGCGGCTACTTACTGCGGCTGGACAGCAGGTTGCTAAGCGACCGAGACCAGGACTCCAGTTCCTCGCGGCTGAATCGGCCCTTGGAGTGGCCCACCTGACTCCACTGCTTCAGGAAGGGCAAACGCGAACGCCTCTCCGTGGTACTGAGAGAAACAGAGAGAAGAAGAGATGGATGAAGAGAGGGAACAATGCAAAGATGGAATAACACAGAGGGGCATATATCCATAGAATTATTAGCATCATTTTCCCCATATTCCATACATGACAGTTCAATACTGTATTGTGGTAGTAGTATTGTGAATAACATGTTCTCCAGGGTTCCGACTCTAAGTCTTAATGTAAAATTCCATGACTTTTACCCTCACTTTCCTTACAAAAAAACCCCCAGAATTTCCATGACTATATAATGAATAATATACCAACCAAAGATTTCAGAGCAGCCAAGTAGCATTCTAGAATGTTTTACTCTTTTTTAGAGCGGGAAATTAATAAATGGGCATTGAAAAAACAAATCAACCACTCAAACAAGCAATAATTGAAAAAGCTAAAAAGATAACAGATAAATACCAATGCTGCATGGAAGTATATACACATTAATATATTTTGGCAAGTACATTTTAAAACTGCTACACACAGACAAATTTCCCTGACTTTGCCCCAAAAATGATACAATTCCCTGACTTTCCATGTCTGAAATAGACTTTATAAAAATGAAGGTTCTCATGGAGGTTCTCATAGGTCTTTACTGACCTTTTTTGTATAGGGAGAGAGAGTGATGGAAAAAGTGAGTGGGAGGAGGAGAAAGAACAAGTTTTACATGACAATGGAAAATGATAAGGCGTATTACCATAGCTAGATAGAGAATGTGTTTTTACTTGGGACTAAGTAGGTGAAAGTCAAGCAAAGAGATTAAGTTCAGGAAGTGGTCATACACAGTTTAGAGAGGAAAAAAGAAGAACTATTTGTAGAGGAAAGACCAATAGTGCAATGCCTGAAAAACCATACTCTTTAAAATTAGAACACAACTGAATTTCCACTGTGAGGTACTGTAACACTGTCTCGTGAGTAAACTCATGTCATATGATCACATTAGAGAACAGTTTCACTACGAGTTCAATTCACTAGGAGCTCACCATTACAAATGATGAACCCCCCCCCCCCCACCACCACCACCACCCACTGGTTAACTTACATGATAACTACTACTGGTGCTAGTTACCTGGTGGCGCTATTCTTCTGTTCGGTGGCTGCCAGGTTGGAGTGTGAGGAGGTTGGGCTCTGGGACTGGGAAAGATTACATTAGGAACACAGAAGTTATGAGACTCAGCAAACACAAAGCTTTTATAATAATTTACTACACACTCACATCCATAGGGTAATCCATAAGGGCACCCAAAAGACAGACACCCAAATCGCTAAAAGAAAATGACTTTACTACTGTACTGTACTACTGTATACACAATGAAATTATATGCACAATCTTAAAGATATGATATTGCAACCCTATGTGTCAAATGCATTCGATGCTCGGAAGAATATTACAACATGGAATGCATTGTGACAGTCTTTGTGACAGACTGGTTGGGTGTCGACATGATGGTTGGGAAGTCTGACGTAACAGCTTGATGGCTTGCATCTGGTCTCATATGGACTGACAGGAGGAATGTTAATCACACTTTCAACACTTTCTCTCACACACACATATAAATACACCATACATACACCAAAACATGACTAATGCCTATTACCCAAAACTCTACATATACCCAGGGGTGGATAGAGTACTGAAAATCTATACTCAAGTAAAAAATTACTTGAGTAAAAGTAAATATTCCCATCTGAGAAATCTGTTCAAGTAAAAGTAAAAAAGTACTTTTTTTACATTTTTATATTTTTGATGGCCTTTTAAAGGGATACAAAAGTATCCTTTACCCCTGTTTGCTTTTCTCCTCCTCTGTAGGCTAATCAGATAGGTAACCATATTTTAACAGCTCAATTCGCAGTCACTTCCAATCCATTGCCAGCTGAATCTTCTGCTTTGCATTGCTAGAAGTCTGGTTATAACTTCACCATACAGACAATGTAACCTAAAAACAATGGCTATATTATGGGTAGACCTATATTTAGGCCTCATATAGCCTAGGCATGTCCACTCGGACAGAGCGACAGAGTAGGCTATCTTTCTCTCAGCCGAGAAAACATCATTGCCTTAACTGAGCTGTTAGATATATACAACATCTACCAACATCTACCAGGCCAGTCATTACTTTTACAATGGAACAATGTAATGATGCATTCTGAAGCCCTGTTTCTTTTCTCCCATGCAGTTGTGCACCGAGGGAGGGGTGTGCTTTTCTCCCTCGAGATACTTTCTCCTCCGATAATAAACTTGTACTTGTAGCGAAAGGCAATTGAAAATGTAGCGGAGTAAAGAGTGGATTACTGACTCAAAAATGTACTTGAGTAAGAGTAGAAGTACCGTTTTGAAAAAGGAATATGGAAAGTTGTCGTTACTCAAAAAAAGTACTTTTTTACTCATGTGTGTTACTACCCACCCCTGCATATACCCATGCAAATGTGTGTACATGGTTCCTTGGGAAGCATCAAAATTATGTTTACATAATATTTACAACAAGTCCTGTAGCCCAGGTAGAATACTGAACGTCTTACATGCAATGGCACGTCAATATTTTCAGGTTATTGTAAGGTTAGCTGAGTACAGCCACAACCTTATAAATGGGGTCATGTTACAAATTCCATTGCTTTACTTTGTCCATCAGACATTTGTGAAAAAAGTGGGTTTTGTAAGTGCATTGTGGGCCAAATGTTCTTGTGCGTGTTCTCATGACTGTAGGAAGACCAATTGACAAGTAACGCTGGTCGTAATGGAGAAGGTAATCATACTTAAGAGATCGTGTCCACATTCACAGACCCAAACATACACACAGACACAACCTCTGGACACTGCTCAGCATGCACAAGTGCAGATTTACCGAGGAGAAGAGGGTCTTGAGGTGGAGTTTGGCTGCGGTGAGGCGTGCCCTGGCATGGTGCGGGTGCAGGCTCATGGTCGAGAGCGGGTGGCACTTGGTGCTAGATGGGGATGGCGGGGTATCGATGCCCACTGCCCTGCTGCCCCCGGGGTCTTGTGCCAGCTGGCCGTCGCTATAGGCACGGTAGCTCTCGTTCAGGGGAGATTGCAGGTCACTGGCCGCCTTGTCCAGCTCAGTGATGTTCTCCACGCTCATGCTGTGCTCCTTCACCAGCTCTCGGCCACCCCCCCACCCTCCTCTTGCCTTGCTCATAACTGGGGCAGGCGGCACTGGCAGGCTCTCGGGTTCCTCCAGGTGCGGGGTGTAGCTGCCAACGTCATAGCCCTCCTGTTCCTGCTCGGCCCTTTTCAGCGCGACCCGTCGCCACGGCAACGCATCCAGGTCCAAGAGAGAGCCCTCGGAGCTGAAGCGCCGCATGTCTGAGACCGAGGAGGAGAGTAATGAGAAGGGAAGAGAAAAAATGCAAGGAGGGGACTCAGGGAATGCCAAGAAAGATGCAGAGCAGAGAGAAAGAATGGCAAAGCTGATGGAAAGAGAATAGAACAGATGACAAGAAAATGGAAATTAACTATCAAAAGTAACACTTGATGAGGTCTCAATATAGGCCTACTGCACACCAGTGTTCAAGCCGCTTTTATTCTGGCTGCATATATATTCTGTTACATAGGTCAGTAATGAGATTGTTACATCTGACCAGTAGTGTGTTTGATTTTGGTATGAAATAACCTCCCACAGTATAGCCTACTGCTTTGCCAACCCGCATGTTTGTGATCGTAAGTGCGCCGTCCTTTTGCTGTCAGCAAAATTAGAGAAGTCACTTTTAATCGCGCACATTCCTCTAAACCAGATAAGCCACCATAGTAGGCTAGGCTACAACTCTAATGACAAATACGTAAACCAACTATTTGACATTTAAGTCTGCTAAACTGTCAGCTGACTCAAATGTCCTTGAAGTGCAAGTACGTCCTCTTTGACTAAACATGATTATTGAAGTAGCCTAAACCGAAAATAACAACCAAGAAGATAAGATAACAGTTGTCTGTGTTTCAAGTAGGCTAAGACACGGTTTCGAAGCTTCGCGCATATTGAACCATACCTCAAAGCAACGATTCCACCTGTTCAGTCATGATACTCCTTCCAGGCTTTCAATATCCAAATAAATCTGAGGGACAGGTTCATAAAACGCAGCGTGTGTCTGTAGGATACGGTACTCTCTCGTAACGACACTTGAGTTATGGTGGTCTTGTAGTCGTTTTCTTCTTGAACACCTTCCTGACAAGCTAAAAATACCCACAGACATTCGAAACGGCAAAAGTTGAGAGACTCAGCAAGAGTTTTCTCCCGTCAAACATTGTATAGGCTACACTTGAATGGAGACAAGCAACGCCTCTGGACTCCTCGCCACACCCAGAGCGCCGTCTCAGCTTGCCCAACTCCTCTCTCCAGTGGGCGGATAGACATCGCTCCCGTAATTGTAGGTGCGTCCTGGGGGAAAAAATCACAGCAGCATGTCCTAATTACCAACTTCCTCGGACAATTTTTGTAATCATCCTCGCCCTTCCTTCGGTCCACAAAAAACGTTATAGCTATAGGTCTATTTACCGTTATTCCAAAGCTTAGCCTGACTCTGGTATACAAAAAGACACACAGACTTGACATTGACAGAAACCCATGGCATGGCAAAGAGATAAATGCGGGCTATGGGTAGCCTAAACGAAGCCACAATAAAACAAGTAGACTACCTGGTTCAGAATGTATAATAACACAACTCCAACCAGACCACTTCAGAGGGAATGTAGGCCTTCGTGATTTTTACTGTGCATTCATAGTTTTTAATCCATGCCCTGTTGTCAGTTTCCTCCTGTGACCTATTGACCTCAAATAATTATGGTTATGGTAATGGTTATGGGATTTGACAGACGCTTTTGTCCAAAGCGACATACACATACAAAACAATATAATATTTAAAATTTAACAGTGAACAGATTAGAATGTTGGTCAATATAATAAGGAGAATAGCAATAATAATAACCAACAATGTAAATTCAATCAATAGCCTAATAAAATAAGCAATGAAAAAGAGGGGGGGGGGGGCAATAATAAACAATAATGTCCATTCAATCAATAATATAAAAACATAGTAAGACTACATTAAGGAGAATATCAATAATAAACAATAATGTGAAATTAATCAACAGCCTAATGGAAATAAAACAATATTATACAAACCATAACGCATAAGAACCGCTTAAAGAACTAAGTGCATGTTGAACAGAAATGTCTTTAGACCCCTCTTAAACGACCCAAAACTATCACAGGGACGGGGAGAACTGGGCAACTCATTCCACCAACAAGGAACCACTGAGGAAAAGAGTCTTGAATTAAAAGGAAAGCCTAATTTCTATCATGACATTTTATGTGTCTGTTTGCTCATTCGTGTCCAATTAAATGCACCAATCAGTCATCATATTTTTAGACAGTGTGTAATATGGAAATGCAGTGCAAATATTCACATTATTGTCCCCTGCTTTGGAACTGCTCAGGTAAGGGGGAGTTGACATCACTGTCATGGTACTGGGAAAATGTTTTAAAATGTGTTTTTTAAAGTAGATTCTTGCAAATGTGATATGTAGTGAATGTTGAGTTTAAAATCGGTAAATAGTTGCAAAATATTACACAGTGAGAAAGCCTCAAGACAGCTGATGTGTTCAAGCAGAGGGGGGAAAGGGGGGGCGGAGTACCTTGATGTTGGAAGATCACAGGAAACTGTGAAACTGGCTTATTAGAGGTAGACCTGAGGCCTATAAAGCTATTTAGGTAGTAGGCAGCCAGTAGGTATTTGTTGAGCATAAATGCAAATCTTATGGATTTAACCCTAATTTGATTTTTTTTTTTTTTAAAGATACATAACACTATTTTTGCTAAACCTTATTTCAGCATTTCTTAAAAATGCTTTTAGAAAAATAATGATGATCTAAATGTGAAGACATATAGGCCTAAAATTAAAAAAAAAATATATAGAACTCAGTGTCCGTGTCAGTATCTCTGTCTCTGTGTGATTTTGATCATTTTTATTAATTTGTTTACATCTCGCCAACCCTAAGATATAAATATAAAACATGTAAAACATCTAACACAGATAGTTAAGATATGTCTATCTTCAAAAACCTCTTGAGGACCCAGTTCTTCTGAGTGTACCTCCTCTCCTAACACACACTCTCCTAACAACCTAACAGACTTAACTAGCATTTACCATGACCTTCTTCTCTATCCTGTCTATCCCTCTTATCTACATCCTTTGACTTAACTTGGCTCTAAATTGTGATTCTACTTTTAAACAAAGTAGTAGGCTACTTGTTGCACTATTGGTTCCTATATTTGCACTGTACATGAATTGCTCCCCTTTTTTGAAAGTCACTATGGACAAAAGAATAATGAATGAAATAAATAAATGTAGGCCAAAATATACTCCAAAATAGTTTGGAGTTTTGCATTGTAAAATACAATATTTTTCACTATAAGTCATCACTAAGCTAGTGGAGACACACTTAATCATTAAATTTCCATGTGACACATACATCCAGACAGTGTTATCATGGTTATTACGATATGGATATGAAATTGCTTAAACAACAATAATAAAAACAATTTAAATTTAGCTATAAACTGTTCTTTAGCTTTCATAATTTTGCATCAGGCATTTCGGATAGACGGCCTTCTAAAAATACCTCTACGTCACAGGGGCTTTTTACTGATGCTGTCGCATTTCCCGAAGTGGCTAACCACAAAGCTAACTCTTTCACCGGAATATGAACATCGCACATCTGAGGAAAATATACGTATTTGGTATTCTGGTTGTCTGAAAATAGCTGAATTTTAGGTGTGACAATTCTGTCGTTACTACTAAACTTTTCACAAACTAAACGTTTACCTAACTTAACGTCTCAATCATAACCAGGTAATTGGGATTAGCTAGCTTGCTAGCTTGCTAGCTACATAACGACTGATAAGAGAACGTAAGTTGATTTGGCTAAACTTAGCTTCATCGAGTATATTGCTTGTTTGCTAAGCAGCTGTGTTTTTTATCTGACAAACTATGCATGGATGAACTTATGAACTATCAGATCAGTGGACTTTCTTGTCACACAAAATTTAGCTAGTGTTTGGCGGATGCTATCAGATTCCTGTTTAACGTTACAGCATAGCACTAGTGCGGAATTTGTGTTGTTGCTTGTTGGTGTTATGAAGACGTGTCTCCCTATCAGTGAACCATAACAGTTCGAATATTGTGCCGTAAAGTCCCACGAGAACATTGTGTAGGTATCAATACTTGTGTACTGTTACAAAGACATTAATTCGCTGCCCAGATGACGCCTTAAAAAAACAACACACACACATATATTTTGAGATTTATAAGATCTGTTATTCAATGAAGTTGTCGCCCGTACAGTCATTCGTGCTGTAAATTCCTATTTTAGTTGTTCTTACTGGACCATGACATCTGTTGTCACAGTAAAGTAATGGGAAATGTTCAGTTAGCCACATTCGCGTTTCCATGCCTATAATCAAAGTACTTAGAACAGAAATGGCTTTTGACAGTTTGACAGCCTTTTTTGTGTAATGGATTTATGTGGGAACGTATTTTGGATAATTTCATCCTTTTCTCTAACTCTTTTATGCTAGAGAGCTATGGAGGAACCGGCGACTATAGAAGTCACTGTGAAGACTCTGGACTCCCAGAGCAGGAGTTACAAAGTGAGAGGAGAGGTAAGGCCCTTCTCTCAGACCAGCCCCCGTTTAATGCAATCTACTGTAACTGCAGTCAAGGACAGCAGCTAGCTGTTCTTGAATTAGGGTTGTCTGTATGGACAACTTTTTAAGATTCATGTGGTGTAAATTTTGTGTTTCCCCCACCCTGGTACTTTCCACAGCTGACTGTGAGGGAGTTTAAGGAGCATATTGCTGCCTCAGTGGAAATCCCAGTGGACAAGCAAAGACTCATCTACCAGGGTCGTGTCCTACAGGATGAAAGGACTTTGACTGAGTACAGTGAGTCACATACACACACACACATTGCACGCCCACTGAGGGGCACAAAGAGCCTATCCCACTGTTGTTTTATCTGGAATTTTACTGGAATTTTATCTATCCATCCTTGCATTTCTAACGTTTGCTTTCTCTGCGTAGATCATCATTAGTTTATATCTGCACAGTGTAAGCCTGTGTGCTGCACACTCACAAATCAAAGTATCACAGTTGATTTATTTATGCTATATTTCCTCTCTCCTCCTTTTCCTCCTCTCTTCCTGCATCTGCTGTGTCCTTCCTTGCTCCTCCTAGATGTAGACGGTAAGGTCATTCATCTGGTGGAACGCGCCCCTCCACAGACCACTCAGTCAGGTGGAGGGGGCGGGGGCGTGGCGGGTTCTTCTGGGAGTGCTGAGGGCGGCCCTACCCCATCTCACTCCGCCTCCTCCACGTCCCCCCCCCAGGGAGGCCCACACGACCGCAACGGCAACAGCTACGTCATGCTGGGCACCTTCAACCTGCCAGTCAACATCATGGACCCCCAGCAGATCCAGGTGTGCGTGCGTGCGTGCGTGTGTGTGTGTGTGTGTGTGTGTGTGTGTGTGTGCGCGTGCGTGTGTGCTTGGTCCTGTACATCTCGTATGGTTTGAACAGATGTGCGTGCGTGTGTGTGTTGTGCTGTGTGATGTGATGTGATGTATGCTTGGTTTGGCTGTGTTTTTGTGCATTCATAAAAGTGTGTGTGTTTGTGTGTTTCCCCCCCCAGATGCAGGTACAGCAGATGATGTCAGGAGTCGGAGAGGCAGGCCGTGCCACCCGAGTCAGCACCAGCACCGGGGTCAGTCCTGTCGCCATAGAAACAGCCCTCTGCAATGGGCTGCTGATAAGATTGTTACTGATAGAACTGAGACAGGTTTGCATCTCATCCCATTTCCTTCTGTCCTTCTTTTCTGTTTTATTAGAGTAATGGTTCGGTGGACCTGCACATCAACTTGGACCAATCAGTGCAGAGTGAGCCCCGACTCCGGCTGCAGTTGGCTGAGAACCTGCTGAGAGACATCCAGGCAGTGATCCACAGACTAGAGGTATGCGCAGCCAATCACATGCACACACAGTGTCACTTACCCAGTCAAATAATTAGGCTCGTTCGACTTTATGCACCGCTGCGCAGACTTGACTTGATGTGACGCATGCTGGGTTGAACGCAATGCATACTGGTTAGAAATACTGTTTGACTCCATCCAGCCGGACAGGAACTTACCATGGTGTCACCATGTCACATGACCTTAAAATATCGTGGGAGCCTGCGCCTTCTTTCTTGCAGGTGTCCTCCATGGACTGCAGGAGCTAGACTCCGCCCTCATGACGTAATTTCAAAGACCTGATAGGGCAGTTTGGAAGGAATCTCCCCATGACTATTATGACCGATTTCTCATTCTGCTTCCTTATGCTGGAATGTACGAAAATTAAAGGAGAAATCCAGTCGATTTTTACATGGATCTTAATCGCTACACGTCGCCGAGTACTGTCGATAGGATAAATAATGACTAAAATCGGTGCTACCGAACTGAAGTAGTAATGGCCAGTACTCCCATTTAGCTACAATGCTAGGTCTGGGGGCATCATCTAAACGTGGCTTTTTTGCCTCTTAACAGCCTCAAAATGTCATTAAAAGGTCTGTACAATATGAACAGAGTTGTACAGAGTATGAATGAGTCCTTACATGACAAAACGATGCATTTTCTACTCATTAGCTGTGAAGAAACCATTCAAAATTCAAAGTTTGTACTGTCACATCTGCACAATACTCTGTTTGCCTTTCCTGCAACTGAATTCCCACGATACTTCAGTGTGAGTTAGCTTTCAGTAACGTGCAAGCTTAGGCATCATTTGGACCGTTTCCATGTACAGTAGTTACATAGTCATTATATGATCATAACATTGCTGTGCTCAATTACCTATTTTTGAGGAGAAATAAACTTCAAGTTTTCGTTGCAAAGCCCGCTCGACAACATGAGCTTGAACTCGACAACAGACTTTTTTGGGCTTTCCTGGAAGCGACTGATGGAAACTGAGGTATGTGACGGTACAAACTTTGAATTCGAACGGTTTCTTTACAGCTAATGAGTAGAAAATGCATCGTTTTGTCACGTAAGGACTCATTCAAAATGTCATTAACCCTTGGAACCCGATTGACGCAAAGTGCGTCAAAAAACACACCCTTTCTTCTCTGTTACATTGCTCCGGAACTGTTCATCGCAGCGAGATGAAACCTTTATCGCGTGAAAGAGCAGAAGTGGGGCTTCTGTACGATCAAGTATGAAAATTAAAAAAAATAATGAAATTAAATCAAATTGCATCATATTTACAATCTATACTTCTCTGCGTTCACCTGTGCACCCATTACTCTCGTTTGAATTACTCGCGATCCCGTGATCGCATCGATATGGCAAGCATATCAGATCTATCCATCGGTACCATGAATATCGATCCTTCTGGCTTATAAAAACAGACGAAGTGACTGCAAAATAATAACATCATGTACACAAACCAACGCTGCACACCCATTACTCTCCTTTGAATTACTCGCGGACCCGTGATCGGATAGATATGCCACGCATGTCAGATAAAAGAGGAGACTCAGAGCTATCATTGGATACCAAGTACATCCTTCTGGGTTATAAAACAGACGAAGTGACAGCAAAATAATAACTTCCTATAGCTGGACTTACCCCACGTTTTTGAAAAAAAACAATATATAATATAATATTACAATGACCAGAATAAATCCTTATGAATAAAGGTAGTGAAAATGCCCTAAAAACAGCTTGGGGTTCTAAGGGTTAAAAGGTCTGTACAATCTGTTAAGAGGCAAATAAGCCACGTTTAGATGATGCCCCCAGATCTAGCATTGTAACTCAATGGGAGTACTGGTCATTAGCTGCAGCTACTCCAGTTTGGTAGCACCGACTTTGGTCATTATTGGTCGTTACAAACTAACCCCATGCATTTCTATAGGAGGATTTTTTGAGTGCTATGTCTCCTCATTAGAAAGTCTGGCTGCAGCTAATCCCGAATGCACCTATTCTTTCAAACTCCACTCAGCCAATCAAATATTTATATTCATACACTGTGGAGATTCACTCAGTAACTTACTACGTATCTGCCCCTCAGGTAAAGAACATACATAGCCTGGCTAGGAAATAATTTAAGGTCCCAGGTATAGTCTGAATGGTTAGGGTTGTTTGTTTTTGTGTTCCCATGGTGAAAGCTCCCTCTGTTTTGTCTTTCAGGGCCAGCAACCAGAGGCAACTGCCAATCAGGCCCCTGCACCTGAAGCATCAGCCAGTCAGCCCTCTGCCCCGCCTCCGTCCTCTTCTCCTGCTGCTCAGCCAATGGACACGTCTCCTCCAGCCCCCCCAGTCAGCACAGACTCCGCATCAGCCTCCACCTCTGCCTCCGCCTCTGCCTCCTCCTCTTCCTCCACCACCACCACCACTCAGACAGAGAGCACCGCCCAATCTGGGCCGAAGTAAGGCACCACACCCATTCGTCTTGCCCTTAACACTGCTGTTAACAGCGGCAACACCACTCATGACATCACTATGCAGATCGCAAATTGCATTCATGACTCTTCACACCACACCCCTGCTAGCAGCACAGCGACAGCTTACCTAGTGTTTTTCCCACCATCTGTGTGTGGCATGCCATTACTTGTCTTTAAGTGAAGAAAATACCACCCCTCCTTCTGTAGGTGGAAAGTTTGTACATTGCAGTCTGTGCTACACTGTTCCTTACTTGGTTGAGCTAAACTCTATCTCTTCCACTCCCTCCCTCTCTCGCTTTGTCTGTCTCCTCAGTCACCCCAGCCCTGCTGAGCTGGTGGAGGTGCTGTCTGAGGTCAGGAGGCTGGAGGAGCGTCTCCGGCCATTTATGGAGAGAACTCACTCCATCCTTGGGGCAGCCACCTCTGCTGACTACAACAACAACGTAAGAGACACTGACTCAGCCCCTCCACTGTCTCACTGGCCCAAGCGCTGGACCTCCTCAAAGCTCCAGACACACTTCCTGCAGCCAGCCAGTCGAAATGTTGGAATTCTGGGAATGCTTTACATTGATGAGACCGATGATTCTGTGGTGTTTCTATGTGAGGTCAGAATGCGTCTTAGAACCTCTTGCTAATCTCTGTGTCTTGTTGCCACAGACACAGGAGCGAGAGGAGGACCAACGTACACTTAACCTCGTGGGAGAGTCCCTGCGTTTGCTCGGCAACACACTTGTCAACCTGAGCGACCTGCGATGCAACCTGTCTGCTCAGCCCCCCCGCCATCTTCACGTGGTGCGGCCCATTTCCCACTACACCTCCCCTGTCCTGCTGCAGGGTGGCGTGCCCCACATCCCCATTCCGGTGAGTCACAGCGCCTCCTGCTAGCCATTCTGAAACTCCAGAAACATTGGACCGAATATACAGTATTAGCTGTTTCAATGAATTGGCTCTGTTGAAATGAAAAGATTATGCAAGTCACATATTGCAAGTATGTGCTCTGCGATATTTTGCTCTGTGGAGTTTTTCAGAAAACTGTGGCAGTGGGGTTACACCAGGCACGCAACTGAAGCGATCCGTTTGCGTAGCGTATGCCGCAACGATTAGTTTCCACTATAATCATGGAACTGGCTACACACAGACACGAGAATGTTGCGCACATTCAAAAAAAATCTTTAAAACTATTTTTACGTTCCGCTAACGGAACACTTCAGTCATGCACCTGCTGTAGCCCGGCTGCAAATGTCAAACTCTTAATTTCTTCAACTTTTTGCTGTATCGGGTGCATACTTGGTTCTTGCACAAATATGTGCACATGAGGGTCAAACAAAAAAAATGAACAAAACAAATTTACTGAGTTATCTGGAGCACTGTACTGAGTAATACTGGGAACAGCTTGTTCCAGTTTCGGGAAGTTTCCAGTGTTTATGTTTGGGTAAAAGTAGGCCTAAATGGTATTGCTCTGGGTGTGTTGATGGGATAGTGAGATTTCTCATTCTACTAGCAGATGAATCTTGGGACCACAGTTACAATGACGTCCAATGGGAGACATGCTACTGAGGGTCAACCACAATCCACTCAGCCTACTGGTCAATCAGATCAGCAGAACCAGGGTCAGGCCCCTCCCACACAGCCCAATGCCACCAATCAGCAGGGCCAGCCTCAGGCTGGGCCACGGGTCATCAGGATCACTCACCAAACCATGGAGCCAGTGGTCATGATGCAGATGAATCTGGATGGTATGTTCCGCCACAGGCACACATATACTTTGTTATATTTCTGCTTAAAGGAGAACTATGCAACATTTTCAACTTAATAACATAGTTAAGAAATCATTGTGATGGTTAAATGACCTGTTGTGGCGAGAATGGCGGCTTACCCTACCTATCGGAAAACAAGCCTGGCAAGATCTGCACTAGCATCCCGCCAGTGTCTGAGAAGCAAATCCTGTGAGAAGCAAGAACGAGTGGGACATACACATGCCCCCTTTCAAGCACCGGTTAGCCATGCCGGTTAGTTATAAGATGGCTTAATTTTTTAGACGTTCATCATGGCAGAGCCAGGGAGAAGACTAAACAGACGGTTGTGAAATATGCACCCCAAAGCTGTAGGGGGAGCTCCGTAGAGAAAAATGCGACAACAAAAGTGAGAAATCGGCAAAGAAATGACTAGAGTTACAGAACGGACCTTTGTTTTCTTGTTGATCAGATTCAGGCACTGGGCCACAGGCAGCAGGACAGCCCAACGTCTCCGCTGCTGGACACACAGGTGAGCAAAACACTACAGCTGGAACACTTAAAGAGCAAATGCCAGGTTTACACATTTTTTCGTTAATGTTAACTAATGTGTAGATAAATCAAAGGACATGCACACAATTTTAAAATTATTACTCTAAATGCACTACTACTACATTTACAGCCATTTCTGTAAAGATCGCATTTCAAAACACAACTGAGTGATGACATCATAAAAGGGAAGAATGTAACATATTTGAAGATCATTTGTCAGGTTAAATTTGTAATTAAGATTATTACAAAATATTTGTTTTGACCTCCTCTGCCTCAAAACCTTCTTGGCACGACTCCGTCTTATGACGTCATTACTCATTTGTGTTTTTAACTGTTGTCGTAGAAATGGCTGTTAATGTTATCGAATATCTTCATACATTTGTCCACACGTTAATTAATATTAATGCATTTTTTTTAACCTGACATTTGCCCTTTAAGCTCGACAGACACTGTGGGTTTGATCCCATTTTAGCCCCGATTTTGTTGAACTTTAGAACCAGGCCATATCAGGCCGAATTCCCTTCAGATCAGTTATCATATATCGTGCACTTTGGGTAGGGTCATGACACCTAATTAAAAGTTGGAACAAACGTTCCAACTCCCAACCAATAGGATTGGACTTCTGCCATGTCCAATGTTGTTTTGAGCTGTCTTGCAGTGTGAGCACTCAGCACGAGTGACTGATTTAATTGTTTAGTGTTACCATATCGTATGCGATTGAAAACAATCGCAGTGTCATCCCAAGGATGGGTGTGAGTGTGTGTGTTTTCAGTGTGGACTAGGTGTGAAAACCGTACTGTAAATGTGACTTGATGGGTGTGAGTGAGTCTTGTAGAGTGTGTTGGTATGTGTGGTGTAGTTGGTGTAGATGTAGTTAAATGTGTGCTATGCTGGTCTCTCTAAAGGTGCCACCCCTCCCCTCCACATCCCAGGCCTCCCCCCTGAGTTCATGCAGGCCATCGTGCACCAGATCTCCCAGCAGGCCGCTGCCATGGCTGCCGCCAACGCGGCAGGACACCCGGGTCAGCAGCACGCGCCCACGGGAGGGGAGGTCCCCGTGCCCCCGCCACACCCCCACCCCCACGCCCGCGTGGTCATCACACGGCCGTCCTTTGCCCCGCGCATCCCACAGCCCATCACCAGGACGGCCACCATCAACCTGAGGCCAGGCGTGCCCACCCCCACACCGGGGCAGCAACCTGGACAGGTGAATACACACACACACACACACACACCACTCACACACACACACACTCACACACACACACACCACACTCACACATACACCACACTCACACATACACCACACACCACACACACACACAAACATGACAGACAGGTAAACAGAAGAGTGGAGGAGTGGAAAATGAATGGCTATATGAAGAATTGAACCCAAAGAGAAACTATTTAAGGAAAATAGGTAAACACAGGAATGGGTAAAACAAATGAATGGTAATACAACTCAGCAGATTGATTGACTAGACAATGATGCGTCAGATCACTATATCCGAGACATTTGAGACCTTAGACGAGTTAGCGAGAACAGGCCAATCCCAAAGTCCGGACTCACAGACTTTGGTGTGCGTTCTTGCAAAATTCGTAAGGACTTAGGGCTGTCCTAATGTCAAATTGCAGAGGGTGTGACGGTTTGAGTATACACTTAATCCGGAATTTACAAAGGTAAACAACAGCACGACACACGTGCGTGGTGCATGTGTCAGCAACGTCTTTGTTATTAAACATCGTGAAGTGCTGTCCCAATCCCATTTATACCTATCTGAGCCCATGTGGTCTCACACACTCACTCACTCACTCACTTAGCACCTGAGATCAATTAAGTCTGTGAGTCTTTAGTCCTTAATCCTCAGGGCTCACCTTGGGATTGGCCCAACATGTCTATGTGTGTGTGTGTGTGTGTGTGAATAATTACTGAACGTGAACGTGTCTCCCATGCAGGGTGTTCCTGGAGCCCCCTCTCCTCTCAGCCAGATGGTGTCTGGGCTGGTGGGGCAGCTGCTCATGCCGGTCCACACAGGTGAGCTAGTGTGTGTGTGTGTGTGTGTGTAAGGGTTGTGCAAAATTCCAGAATTGAATTGAAACTGGCTCTTAAATTCCAATTCAATTCTTGAATTTCACTTGCATTTCAATTGAGGTAGCAAACAGGAAGCAGAATTGCAATTCGAATTTTGCACAACCCTTGTGTGTGTGTGTGTGTGTGTGTGTGTGTCAGGATGGGTAGTACGTAGTGTGCGGAGTCTGGGCATTTGTTTCTGTTGGATTGCCGCCCACAACTGCGTCTTTTTTTTTCTTTTCTTTTTTCAGGTGACCAAACATCCACTTCCTCCTCCTCTCATTCCTTCTCATACTCCACCTCATCCTCCTCTTCCTCCTCCTCCTCCAACTCTTCCTCCTTCTCCTCTGGGGCCGCCCCTCCTCCCACCCCCTCCACCCAGAGTAGTGGAACCGCAGAGGGGCAGCCCCAGCCGCCGGAGGGGGCGGGTCAGGGTCCCCAGGAAGGCGGGGCCATGGATGGGAATCTGGCCCAGCTATTGGGCTCTCTGCTGGGGGGTGTGGCTGCAGCTGGAGGGGCGGGGCCAGGAGCCTCCCCCTCCATCACAGTCACTGTACCGGGAGTCCCTGCATTCCTGCAGGGCATGTCTGAATTCATGCAGGTCAGCAGGCACGCACACACGTACGCACGCACACACGTACGCACGCACACACGTATGCACGCACACTACAGACTCACTTACAGTCTTCCTACTCTCTATTACACCTGCATGCCATTCATGCCATTCACAGATCAGATGCACATTGTACACATATTTGGTATGTTTGCTCTTGAAACTCCACTAATACAGCAGCCTGTCTCTCTATTTATGTCTTTGTACTTTGTATTTTTCTCTCTCACCCCTCCTCCTTCTGTTTGGCTCCTGCTCTCTCCTTTTTCTCGCACATCCCTCCTTTCCTGGCATCTCCTCCGTCCCTTCTCTCGTCCTCTCTCCATTCCCTCTCTCCCTTCTTCTTCCTCTCCTCCAGGCCAGCCAGCCGGTCTTCCCTCCTCCTGGACAGCAGCCTCCTCCTCCGGGCTCCGCGCCTCCCCCTCCCACCGCGCCTCCCACCTCCCAGCCGTCGGCCCCGCCGCCGCCCCCCGGCTCTGCAGCGCCCCCCGGTGGCGAGACGCTGAGCCCGGAGCTGTTCACGGGCATCGTGCAGGGCGTGCTGTCCACGCTGCTGGGCTCGCTGGGGGCCGGAGGGGGCAGCAGCGAGAGCATCGCCCAGTTCATCCAGCGCCTCTCCCAGACCAGCAACCTCTTCACGCCCGGCTCTGGGGACGCCGTCGGTTAGTTAATCAGACCCATGGCACATGCAAACACACACACACACACACACACACACACACACACACTAAACACACTAAACAAACTAAACAAACATTGACACAAAGTGTCCGCTAAGAGCTATAAATATCAATGTTTACCATGTTGTGAGTTGCTTTGGTTAAAAAACAATAGCCTAATGTAATGTAATGTAAAAAGTTTAAACATACTCCCTCAAAATACCTTCTCTGGTATTGGCTGCTTGCTTGATGCTATCAAGTTCAAAGCCCAGTATGTAATGTGTGCCTGTTTCTTTGGTTGGTTTCAGGGTTCTTTGGCGACTTGCTGTCCCTGGTGTGTCAGAGCTTCTCCATGGTTGACATGGTGCTCCTGTTGCACGGCAACCCGCAGCCCCTGAGCCGCATCCAGCCGCAGCTCAGCGCCTTCTTCCGAGAGCACTACCTGCAGGGCCGCGAGCCCACCGACGCCAACATCAACGTGAGCTGCCCTCTCCACTCTCTCACTCCCCTCTCCACTTCCTCCCTCCCCTCTCCACTCTCTCACTCCCCTCTCCACTTCCTCCCTCCCCTCTCCACTTCCTCATTTACCTTGTAGGCCTGTACTGCTCCGTCTTTTGTCCTCCTTTAATGAGTCTCTACAGGCCATAGAGACTCAAAGATGAACTGATTAGATTTAGGAGATTAAAGGTCAAAGTTCAAGGTCACTGTGACCACATGTATGCCCCTTTCTTGTAAATGTGATGTTTCAAGAACGCCTTCCACACTCCCCCCCCCCCCCCCCCCCCCCCCACACACACACATCTCCTCCCCCCTTAAATATTTGTGATGTTTGTGGAAGCGTCAGTATGTGTAAATGTTTATTCCTCTACAGGCTGCAGCTGAGGAGCTCATCAATGGACTAGAGGAGTACATCGCCGAGAGCTTTGTAAGACACACACACACGCACACACACACACACACACACACACACACACACAGCCTATACACTTTAGAGTGTATTTATACTGACCAGTGGTATGTGCAGGAAAAATCACTAACTTCTAAACTGAAGCAGCCTGAAAAACACTTAGCGTACTTTCTTGGCCTTGAATTGGCCTTCATGAGAAATGGATATCAGCTGGACTTAGGGGCATGATAATATTCAGCTCTGCCAGCAATAACAATGTCTGTTAAATAAAACATACCCATGTGTTTTTTTGAAACATCGCTTGTTTGTTTTGGTTTGGTGTGTGTCCTGCAGGCTACGGTGACAGTGCGTGAGGGGGTGGACATTGTCCAAACCAACTTGTCCTTCTTACGCCAGCAGTTTACACGCATGGCTACACACATCTTGCGCTGCACAGGTAAACACACACTGCACTCCACTCCACTGCACACTGGGATTTGTGGGGTACATTGTTTGGTTGTTTGGTTAGCTTGTTGTAGTTTGAATACCACAGGGGGGTATTCTAGAAAGGAGGTTTAACAAACACTGAGATTAACTCTACGTAGGTTGTCTGAACCCGTGGCGACTAAACCAGAGTTGTAGGTTCCAAAACACCTGCTACGAATTAGTTCAATCATCCCGTATTGGTTAATCTAGAGTTGTGCGCGTTCATGGCGAATTTATCAAGATATCATCTATTGAGAGTCGAAACCATGAGTGAAAATGCCGAAACAAAGAGCACCGTATTTTTCAGAGGCGGAGGATCAAGTTCTCCTCGAGGCTTATATGAAGGAGAGAGCTGTAATAACAAAAAGAATCGTCTGCTCCGGAATGACCATGCTTGTCAGAGAATAGCCTAACTGACCGTGTAAAAGCCTATTAATGTCAAAAGCACAATATTCAATAAATCAGTGGACATGATGTATTGACTGCTTTGTACGATGCTGTCTTAGACTATAGACTATCTTGTCACAGATAAGTGCTTCAGCCTACACATGCACTGAAATCTCTCGTTGAGAATCCCAAATGTCATTTCTAATTTAACACGGGTTCTGCTGTGGGCCACGTTAAACTTTGTTTGCACTCCAGCATCCAGATCAGGGTGCGGGGTGATGAGTGTCGGAAGGCATGGGTATCCTCTATCCCCCAGAAGATACCCATCAAATGGGGCTAAAGTGGGCTAGGCCTACTGACCCTGGCCATTTCGCCTCCACATTTGTGATAAGATGTGAAGCATCACGTATCCTCTGGCAATTATTAAAGTAAAACTTTTTTTGTTTTACTTGTTTGAATGTGTCTGAGCTGTTGTCTGTATGTCTGGTGAGCCAAAGAACAATTTCCACCATGGTGGACATTAAAGATTTATTCTATTCTATTCTATTCTATTCTATTCTATTCTATTCTAATTGAGGGCTAATCCACGTTGCGGAATGTTAAAAATGTAGGGATGGAGAATGTTGTTCAAGTGTTACCATAGTGACTTACATAGCCTGACAATTTTGGAACTGAAAACCCAGGTTTACCGCGTACTCTGGGTTAACATTCCCAGTTAAGCCAGTAAACTCGCTTTCTGAAATACCCCCCCGGTCAGTTTTTTTTGTGCGTGTTTGTACACTTAGTTCCCTTACTGATTCTGCATATTTCTTTAAATAAACACTTTTTTCCCTCATCTAAAAGCAAAATATAATATCTCCATCTCTTAAGAATAAAAACAGAATATGACCTAATGTAGATTAACTTTTGTGTTTACATTTTTTTGATTATTTGTTTTGTAATGAGTGTTTTTGTGTCCCTGCAGACCACACCTTTGGCCCCCGGCTTCTGTACATGTGCACCCAGGGCCTGTTTGAGTGCTTGGCTCTGAACCTGTACTGTCTCAGAGGAGAGCAGAGGGCCCTCACTGCTGTCATCAACCACCGCATTGTCAGTACACACACACACACACACACACACACACACATACACACACACACGAGCGCACAAACAAAATTCTCAGACTCATGCAAACACAAGCCTCAATCTATCTTGTACTATTGTTTTTACCGCTGCAAGTTCTGCTACCATTACTAATAATTACAAGTTACAACAGTAATTAAAGTAATTGATTTTGATTATTGGTTAGTTTATGTATTTGTGAACTTGTCATGGTACGTTTACAAATTCTGTGTATGCAAGTTCATAGGCTCATGTGTTTTTGTGTGTGTGCATGTGCAGAGGAGGATGTCAGCAGAGGTGAACCCTAGTCTGGTGAACTGGCTGACCAGCATGATGTCCATGAGGCTGCATGTGATCCTGGAGCACAACCCTGTACAGGAAGCGGACATCATCCACTATGTCATACACACACAGGTATTCACACAAGCATCCCCTCACATTTAAGGAAGGTGGGGATGGTTATAAGCACATCCAGTCAGAAGAGGAAGGACATACAGTGTAAGTGTCTTTTGCCTCACTAAAACAGTAACGACTCTGTTTTATGTTTTAGAGTGAAGCAGCTCAGAGGGTGGATTCAGATGCCCAGGCTGAGCAGCAGGCGGACATTCAGAATGTAGAGGTGTGTGTGTGTGTGTGTGTGTGTGTGTGTGTGTGTGTGTGTGTGTGTGTGTGTGTGTGTCATTAATGTTTGATGTGTCTACGTGTGTCTTGCTGCTTTGCTATAAGTGGTTTACACTGATGTATGGTTGGTATCAATGTGTAATTCTATTGATAACAATGGCCATGTGGCATCCCTGATGCTCTGCAGATGGAGGAGACCATGTCCCCGGCTCCTGCCACCACTGCAGAAGAGGCCATGATGACCTCTGCAGACGCCGCAGAGGGCACAGGGTCGCGCCGGGCGTCGTCGGGGGAGGCCAGAGGAACCGTTCCCATGGCAGCAGCAGGCCGTGAAGAGACTGGGGCCGAGGTGGAGCCCTGGGCAGCAGCAGTCCCACCGGTAAGAGCGGAACTCTGGATGCTTGTCCCACAGCAGTGTCATGTTACACACCAAATATGCACTTCTTCCTGAATCCAAGCCATATGGATCCAATAAACATACCTGATTATAACTGCATTGTACATATGTAAGTGTGTGTTTTGTCTATACATGCATGGTTAAGTGGTCATATCTGTCTGTATGTTTGCAGGAATGGGTGCCTATCATCAGGCATGACATTTTGTCCCAGAGGAAGATGAAGGCACAGCCTCCTTTGTCAGATGCCTACCTTCATGGCATGCCAGCCAAGAGAAGGAAGGTACGTTGTCTTGGGACACACACACACACACACACACACCAGCTGATTCTCACACTTACAAAGACACTCAGCTAGACAGATGCACCAGCAAACAGACGACAAAAAAAAACATAGTTCCATTCCTGCCTGGCTTAGAAAGCCCTGCTTCTGCCAGATTTTATCTGATCTGATTGGTGTATTGGTAGTTATTGATATTAATAGATGGTCAATTATTGATTTATATGAATTAACATGGGTATTGCTTTGAGAATTATATTGATTTATATGGGTATAATATGATTTGTATGGGTACGGGTCATGATGTGCTCTGTTCATCTTCAGACGGCCCAGGGTGACGGTCCCCATCTTACTCTGTCTGAGGCGGTGAGCCGGGCTGCCCGGGCTGCTGGCGTGCGGCCTGCAACCACTCCAGAGAGCCTGCAGGGGGAGCTAGAGGCTCCAGAGCTGCAGCAAGCCTACAGTGAACAGGTACTTTACCAGTTCAGTCTCCACCAATAAAATACATACAGTATATTGAGCAGGCAAACTAAAAACAGTTGAGTGTTTTGTAAGTAGAGGCAAGTACCAAAATGTAGCTGTTCTAAAATGAAGAAAAAGAGATGATGACCTTTTTATGTTTTTCATTTGTCATGTGTCTTAATAAGAAGGAAATAATGGGCTCACAAATGACATTTATGTGAAAAATTGAGCATAGCGTTACTTCAGGCAGGCCACAGTCTTGCCCAGCTTCCCTGAGAGGCTCAGCTGATTGCCCACCTGACTGCCCAGCTGATTGCTCATCTTCTGCTCCTTCACTGGCGGAGAACATTCAGAGCGCCTTATTTAGGCTGCCTTAGCCTACCTAATGTACCTGCCGCTTCTCTGCAAGCCCTTTTTGCAACCCACCTCCACCCATCTCTTCCTCATACTTCTGACTTGTCAATACTTGTCATTGATGTCTGCTCTGTTCAGTACCTATAGAGGGTTTATCTTCGCTGCTCTCCCTGCAATAAGCCGGGTTCACACTGTACGTGCAAGCAGTAACGTTACGCTATGAAACCCATTATTTTCAATGGCTTGCGTGCACAAGAATTGTCTTTTTTTGCCGCTTTGCCGCTCTTGCGCGTGCTGCGGTTGAAGTTCAACCATGTAGAACGGGGCACGCTGTAAATCATAGGTATTTTGCCCTGAGCCCGGCGGCAAGCACAACAAATATCTGTGGGACATTACCTCAACCAAGAGCAACCTAGTGGTGAGCGAAGCACATGCCGTGTGCAAATGTGAAGTTGCCTTTAGTCAGGGGAATCCCAGAACAGAGCATACCACCAAATGTAATATATTATGCAAATAGTAAATAAAAGCTATTTCTTTGACAAAGTGGTCCTGCCTGAATTTAGTTTATTGGTCCCTCAGTGAACAACTACACAATTAATTAACTATTGTTCCATCATGCATAAGTGACTTATTTGTTTACATGTGTGTCTTGTTTGTTTGTTTGTTTGTTTGTTTGTTTGTTTGTATCTCAGGTGAAGAGTGATGTGAAGAAACGTCTGAATGATGATCCAGACTACAACTCCCAGCGCTTCCCCAACACACACCGGGCTTTCTCCGAGGACTCCTAATCTCATTGGCCGCTTTACCCGTCAGTCTTATCTTTCCATCCAGTCATATGTAACTACCGAGCAGGTAGACGTCTGGGAGAGGGAGAAGAGGAGCTTCTGGTTGGACAGTGAGGCTTCATCTTCCACAGCCCATTAGTCAGCTCCCTTGAGATGGGCTGCGTTCATTGGTCAAGTCCATTTTCCTCATACATTTACTGCTGCAGTCAGGTCCATCAGCCGCACGCATCAGTTACTATAGTAACGCCCTCACCTGTGGGCGATGCACCACCTTGCAGCAGTCTTCTGTGAACAACATCTTGCTTAGCAACACGCTCTCAGCTGTGGACGACACCTGACCTAGCACCACTCTCGCAGTCCTCCCGCTAGACAACACCTTGCTCACTCTGAGGCTTGCTTGTTGATTTACTAAATTGTAATGTTAAGTTGTACATTGTTGTAATAAGTTATTGAGGTGTTGATAAATTAATGGGGGTAATGAGGTCGGGTTGTACCCTGAATAAAGGTTAACGGGGCTAATTAATGACAATGATGGCATGTATATGACCACGCTTGATATTTCAGGCTGGAACAGTTTCTGATTCATTCATTTTAGTCATCTGGTCACAGGGATGCCGTGTCCCTGTTGCTGTACAATGTGTCATGTGGTGGGCCTGTGACTTTTAAGAGTAAAAAGTTTCTCTGTTTCTGTTTGTGTGAGGTGTCTTCCCGTTGGTTGTTTTAGGAGTGAAATCAGAACAACCCTCTTAACACGTTTTAACTGTTAAAAGAATAAAGTATCCACCTTGATTAGTTTGGACGAATACTCTGCTTCTCTCTTTGTCTGAATGCTATAGTCACACCCACCCTGCCCTTTACAAAGCTGTGTTTTGATTATCTGCAAAATAAAGAAATATAAATCCTTTGTTTTGAGTTCTTTATGACCGATAGATGGATGGATAGATAGAGTGTATAGAAAGTGTAATGAAGACCCCGTCTTCAATTTGACTTATCTTCATGCCCAGGGCTTCCTCTTTGGTGACCAGATTTTCAACATTGCATTTTTTATCTTATTGAATTTGCAGCAGACATTTTTTTTACTGATGACCATCAAATGTATTGTATGGCTTTAAGTCTGTCAGATCTGCAGCAGCTTAGAAGACATCTCTGATGAATTCCATATTCTAAAGACACTGGATTTTACGGGGTGGTACTTGGCTCAACAGCTCTCTATCTGGGTTGGAATGATCTCTGCTGCTTTAGTGTCATAATGGTTATGGATATGGTTACTTAGTGGACACTTTTGTCCAAAGCGCCTTATTACATAATATGAACATTATTGACAGCCCAATGAAGTTACACATTTTACCAGCCAATGCACAGTTTTTGGTGCATCTGTCTAACATCAGTCATTCAGCAAATCATTCAGTCTGTTAATGTATCCGATTATATGAGTGAATACAAAAAGCATGAATTCAGATAAATGACTGCTTCTGAAATGTATGATATGCAAAGTGGGTTTATATCTTTTTCCGATATTCCTTTACTGGGGTTGGGTTTTGTGTCTCTAGTGTGCGTGTCAGTCTTTTTTTTCTGACGCACTCTCTTTCTATTGGGTGTTTCTCAGACCAGGAAGCCACGCAGGAGCTTAAATTTAAATCCAAATCTACTGGCGGGACAATCAGGTTGTTCGTCGTCGTCGTTAGTGTAGGAACTTTATGAACTGACCGAATCTGCTATTTCAGGGTAAAGTTATAGTTATAACACCACTACAGTATTCATAACACTAAAAATGGATTGCCTGAATGTTTCAAGTATTCTGCCAAATTCACCAAGGAAAAAGCGAGGACAAATCCAGGTAACATGAGCTTTTTGTTAACGTTAGCATTAACTTATGCATTTCGTGTAGCTGCTAAATTCATACTAGTGAAATTTTAACTCCGTGTTACTGACGTAGTTACATGTGTATTAATGTTGCTTATTGTGTTATTAGGTCATATTTGGACCCATGTTTTCTGGAAAGAGGTAAGTTGAACATTATTGACATTGCATCAAAGATGGTTCATCTCGCTTAATATCCAAGAGGAATGTGCGTTTAATACAATTATATACCATTTCATTAATTGTCATTTCAAACTTTTGAAGTGTTTCAAGGCTGATATTTAGACAATTTTGTCATTAACATTTTGTTATTCGCGCCAATGTTGACAAGGGGCTTCCGTTTCCTGCGCGCGGGTTAGCTCCTTTTTTATTTGTGGTTACTTGTTACTTGTATCGCCACATATATACCGTACTGTGTTCATGTTTTATATGAATTTAAGATGATATAACATTGACGTAAGACCATTGGAGATGTTTATAAATAACATTGGCCTCACAACAATTTGGCGCTCAGGTTGCGCGCCTCTTCCACAAAGAAGTTGGGGAGGTAGATTCCACTGTAGCCTATGCTACTTTTAAAACTATACGTTACCTTTAAAACAATGTCATGATCTATTGGATGTACACAACTTGTACCCCTTTTATTGTATACCACCACTAAATTAACAAATATCTAAGTCCAACAGTAGGTAATGTAGAAAAATGTGTCTGCAAATATTTGTTGCAACAGCAACATCATCATACACGTCATTGTACAGTGCTGGAAGACATTTGCATTATAAATCCCTTAATGTAGATTCACCACTGAATATGTAAAATATGACATCAGGGGTACAACTGGTGAAGTCAACACAGACAGTCTATGCACAGAACACAGACATGGCAACAAAATAGCAGTAGTGGGAGCACCAGACATCTCACTTAATTTTGGATATTGGAGGAACCATTAAATGAGGTGGAGTGGATTTAACATGGAGTGAGATAAAGATAACTAGTTAAAGTCTTCACATTTTGTTCTCCATTTCTGTATTGACCCTTCAAAGCTAAGTCCGTTAGTGTTTTCCAATACATTGTTGTTAAATTCAACAACTTGCTCTTCATTGTCCTCCAGCTGCCAATTCCATGGTGTACAGCAGTGGATCTCAACCTTTTTTGAGCAAACGCCCCCCCTGACCTTACTTTAATCCTCTGCCGCCCCCCCCCCCCCCCCCCCCCCCACACACACACACACACACACACACACACACACACAATTTAAAAACCCTGGGTAGGCTATAGGCCACTCACACCAGTGTTGTAGTACTCGAGTCCGAGTCTTTAGCTAAATTTAGAGACTCGTGACTTGACTTGGACTTGAGCACTGATGACTCGAACTTGGACTCGGACTCGTGCATTCGCACTCGCGATGACTCGACTTTTTTTTTTAATATATCATAAGGCTATAATTGTAGTATGTCATTAGGCTATATTTTGCTATATGATTTTAATATCTAAATTATTCGTAATACTAATTTAGTTCAAGGGAATGTTAGGCTACTGCTTCGTGTCGTTGGCTACGTCGCAAGTCACATCATGTTCACATGCAAAGCAAACTAACGTTAACTTTAACACCAAAATGCCTGGAGATATGGCCGCCACTATTTCAATGTAGTAGGCTATTGCCAGGCAATATTAGTTCTCATACATGACATAACATTACCTAAGATTACACTCAGCCTAGGCTAAACAACACACACTGCTGCTGGATAGCTGATCATCGTGTTTTCCCTGACTGACGCGAGAAGCGAGGTTCCATTCATTCATTTTCATTCGGGGCGTGCCCTGCCGTGCTTCTGTCTGTTAATTTGCAGCAGGCTATTATCGGATGAGAGAAAAATAAACTAAACGTTTTCCCGATCAAGATATAGCATACTTCTTAATTTTGGTGTCATAAAATATAGAAGCATAACATTAAATTACCTAGTAGAGTGTCAATGTAGGCCTACGTGTCTGCGCAAGTGAAACTGACAAACTGAACCTCTCGTGGGTAGGCCAGAAACAACCATATTTAAAACCACGAATGAACTGGATTACTGTTACTGTTCAAACGAGCGATTTGATAGCCTTATCCGCTGCACGAAAAAAAAGGAAATAGCAACGTGTTCTATATCTAACAGGTGAATATCGTATCAAATAGTATGGCGATGGCAGCTTAAAAAAACATTTATTTCACTCAACTCGCTGAAATGAACGTGGCCTGTTGCACAAATAAATTAATTAGGCAGATGATCTACATCTTCGTTAACCTAAAGCTAGTTTTCATCTCTATTGTTGACGTGAAATATGTCTCCATAGTGTCAGTGAAGTGATAACATAATTATGCAGTTGCCGGTAGCCAGTGTTCACATCACGGGAGTCAGAAAGAAGCTACCAAGACGGGCCCTGCTCTGTTTCTGTCCCTCCCAAACTGCGCTAAAATTGTGTAGGCTATTTAACAGCCAGAATTTTAAAAAATGCCCTTTTATGATCCACACTACCTCTTACAAAATAGGCCTACTCCAACTTTCATCTAGCTCTTGTGAAGTATGAACTTCTACAACACTGCATATACAATTGTCAGCAGTCAGTAACAGCATGTGACTTAATGGCCTTTGTGATTGGGATGTGGATTGCTCATGTATTATGAGTAGGCCTATAGGTTGTGGTAGGCCTATAGCTATGGTATGGTATTCTCTCCGATATAATAAATACAACACATTGGGTTTGGCAAGAAATTTGGCAATACTACTTTCACGTGATGGCACCCCTGCTTGGAGATAAGACAGAAGATGTGATGTCTGTTTTGCTTTTAAGGATTTCATCTGCAATGGAAAAGTATGGAAAAGCATGTAGGCTATGCTTACTTTAGTGCTGGACTTGGACTCGACTTGATCAATAGGGACTCGACTCGGACTCGACGTGGATCAATAGTGACTCGACTCGGACTTGACTCGGATGAGTAGTGGACTCGACTCGGACTTGACTTGGAATTTTTTTTTTAATGACTTGGACTTGACTCGGACTTGAACACTGAGGACTCGAACCTGGACTCGGACTCGAGGCATAGTGACTTGACTACAACACTGACTCACACTCATGCTATATTGCTTTAATAAAAAAACCGAACCCATTTCTGTGCTGTTTTGGTTTCTTCTGGAATTATAAGAAAATGTCCCTATGAGCCTATTTTATTATTAAGCAGATTTAGCCCACTGTTAGAAGCAATAGAAGACTGGTTGGGTAAAAAATCGGCGTTACTATAGAGATGACGATAGCTGGGGCTGGGGGACATGAGTCCGGGCGTGTGCAGGCCCGAACTGCACTGTATGACCACTGAGCATAGATAAACAGTAAAATGTAGCTGGGACGGTATGGGGTTAGAAACCCATGAATGAAAATAGCCTATTTATTTCAGGTAGCCTATTTTTGCACCAAAAATATGTGAAAACCATGAAAGTTTAAAATTAAAAAAAAAAAACTCTCACGTTCCCAGCGCCCCCCTAGGTTGTACGAACGCCCCCGTTGAGAAACCCTAGTGTACAGTCATCGCTCTGTGAATGGCTGTTGAGCTCCAATATGAGCAACATGTCATCTACTTCTATCTACTTGTATGAGTGCATTAATCTACTTGAATGCCCTCATACAGGCGCACGCTACCTCCAGACCGTTGCGCTCCTCAGACAAACGAGGTCTAGCTCTGCCACCAGTACGCTCAGGCCAATCCAAACTTTTCTCATCTGTTGTTCCTCTTTGGTGGAACGCACTGCCAGTACCTACTAGAGCAGGGACATCCCTCTCCATCTTCAAACTCCTGACTCAGCTTTTCAGAGAACATCTCCTCTCATAGCACTACTTACAACTAGTCTTGCTGATCCTAGCACTTACCACCTGACTAGAACTGATACTTGACTGTTTAAAAACAGCACTCACTGATGCACTTATTCTTACTTAACTCTACCTTTTTTCCTAATTGTCCTAGAATTGTTGAGAGAATTGCTTTAAAGCTTAAACTGTTTTCCATGTTGTTAGTCGCTTTGGTTAAAAATGTGTCATCTTAATGTAATGTAATGCAACGTGGACTGAATCTTAAACCATTCTGTTTCTTATTTTCTGTTGCAGCACTGAATTGATGCGGAGAGTGCGAAGATTCCAGATTGCGCAGTACAACTGCCTAGTGATCAAATATGCCAAGGACACACGCTATTCGGAAAAGGGAGTGGCCACACATGACCAGTAAGACTTTTTTTTTTTTTTTTTTCAAGTCATGCTCTTGTGTATTTTGTGGGGATTTCTTATTTTAAAGGTCACTAATCTGTGTCCCTCCCCAGGAATATAATGGAAGCAGTACCAGCCAACTCCCTGAAGGATGTGCGTTCTCTTGCAATGCGGGCTTGTGTCATTGGCATAGATGAAGGACAATTTGTGAGTTGTCACTGCATTAGTAATGCCCCTAAGCCCACCATGCGAATGAAAGGTTGCATGATATTTGCTTAGCATTATTAAACAGACTAAGCTTTACTGGTTTACTAACACCTTTAATTCTTTCATGTTTCAGTTTCCAGACACAGTGGAGTTCTGTGAAGAAATGGCCAACCATGGCAAGATAGTAATTGTTGCAGCACTGGATGGTACTTTTCAAAGAAAGGTATGTAGTGTTTGGAGAGTGAAGAGATGTTGAGTGTTAAGAAGCCATTTAGTGCTTTACTTCAGTATAACACAGATGCAAAGCAATGGGTTGGGTTTATCAACTGAAAAATAAAAAGATACCCGCACACTGTTTCTATATTATTTATTAACAACGTTTCGACCAGAGGTCTTCGTCACGAAGACCTCTGGTCGAAACGTTGTTAATAAACCACTCTGGGAGCTTATAGAAACAGTGTGCGGGTATCTTTTTATTTTTCAATTGTCGGCTAAGCCTTATACCCAGCACCTGTTTAAATTTAGATGTACGTGCACTCCACTCATTGGGTTTATCAACTGCCATTGCACATTTGAGGCGTGCCACAACGAAATGAGTCCAGTGTCGCGGAAATCCATTTCGAGATATAGCGATTTGAATGCAGAGAGGGTCGAAAAATGACAAAATTATGCATTTTCTAATTTCACCTTGAACACATTCCTTTACCTCTTATCTATCACTCATAGACGTATCTTACTGTAAAACGACCTAGAAATATGATTTTGAAGGCCAAATGTGTAGGCTGCGCATTAAAGTTTGGATAAAAAGTTGACGTTTTTCTTCCTTGTTCAGACGCTTGCTGTGTGAGAACAGGAAAGTTTCAGTTTTCTTTGGTCTGATAACTTTGTGTTTTGGCTTTTGGCCTCTTAAAGAAGTCATCATAATAGGCTATCCACTCATGATTATTCTGAAGTAACTGTCTATTGTAGCCAAGAGATTTAGGAGGAGAAACAGCAACCTAAACATACAGTTGTTGCTGACAAGATTCCTCACGGAGATTCACAGTTGGTCCGATTTAATTTGTTTTGGAGTTAGCAGCGGCCTAATTAAAAACAAAAACATTAGGCTATGCATTAAGCAGTAGTCTATTGTTGTCCTTGCCGTCTTCAGAAGTTGATCGAACATTATAGGCTACCTCACAAGTTATAAAGCTGCGCTGTGTAGTTCGGATCTTTTCGGAGATTCTGAAGCAATTCAATCTCTAGCTACGGATTTCTTTGGAGAATGGACAACAGTGATTGACAGCGACAGCACTGGGGCTATTTTAATTCCAAAGGCCAAGGGAACTTTATCAGGATGCATATTGTGGTGATTGGTTGAGCGGAAATATACATAAAATGCTCATTTACACTTCACAAACTTTAAAGCTGATTTTCTCAAAACTAGTTTTTTTGCTGAGATGAGAGAGCTTTTACATTTTGGCCAATATCTCTGGGTTGGCTAAACGGTATTGGTGTTTTAAACCCTAAGGTCTGGATTATGAATATCCAATAAACCCTTTTTTTTTTTTCCCTTTTTTTTTTGTCGAGCTGGACTCATTCCGTTGTGGCACGCCCCATTTCAGTGTTTGTTTGGGTGTTTGCCTAAGTCTAAGACATAGAACTTTAGTGAAGTTTAAGTCTAAACTGGCAAATGACGACCTTTTCTTAGCATAACCAAATTAGTATTTGTGATGATTGCTTCTGTCCCTGCTTCCCACTGACACCTAAACTGCCTTCCTTTCAGCCATTTGGAAACATCCTAAGCCTGGTGCCGCTGGCCGAAAGTGTCGTAAAGCTGAACGCTGTCTGCATGCAGTGCTTCAAAGAGGCTGCCTACACAAAGAGGCTTGGTGCTGAGAAAGCGGTATGAGGATCAAAGAGGAAGAGATTGGTTTAACATGGGCTTTGATTTGGGTTATGTTTACTGGGGTTTTCATTCCCGGCGTTCTCATTTGTAAGACGCACAACACGCCATGCAGTGTGTTAAAACAGCTCTACATGAACTATTACTCATTTAATTAGTGAGCAATAATGATACTGCTAATTTATTACCATGCTACACGCAAAAACATGAGGGTCAGCTCACAGATGAGGATGTTCTCAGTATATGTATTTTTCTAGAGCCACCGTTTGCACGAAACTTCTAAAAATCATAGACAACAAACTCTTAAGTCAACCTTTGTCATGTTCCTCTAGATATTTTTTTTAAACGCTACAAACTACTAAACCAACTTCTGCCTCTTTCTGAAACATGTTAATAAGTTATCAAATATTGGTATCATCAACTGTGATTTTCACAGCCTGGTGCTTTTTCTCTACAAAGCTCCCCCTAGCGTCTGTACATGTCGATATGTGTGCGAGCCCTCGCTCAGTCTGAAGCGCTTTTCCTTTTCATTACATTACATTTGGCTGATGCATTTTTTTTTAACCAAAGCAAATTTTCTTTGCATCTTCCGTCAAGGGTTTTCGTTGATTCTTCACCGGCTCTGCCATTATACACATGTTTGCAATAATCGCTAGCGTTTCGTTAGGCTGCCTCTGTGCTGTGGATGCAGGATGTAAACTGATTCTGCTTCTCGCGATGTCTGAGACTTTGTGAGACTGAAGGTCGGCGGGTCGGATACACCGAACTTGCAAGCGGGATATTCTTCCTACAGGCAGTAGGGGCGGGCGAGAGAGTCTTCATTCGCCCTGGAATGAGTCATTTAACCATACAGTATACCGACTTACGAAGATGATTAATTAACACGAAAACATTGCCTGGTGTCCCTTTAATGCCCATGGTCTTAGCTTTGCCATATACCGTATTTTCCGGACTATAAGTCACACTTTTTTTCATAGTTTGGCTGGTCCTGCGACTCAGGTGCAACATATATATATATATATATATATATATTTATATATATATAGGTTTTTTCCTCTTCATGACACATTTTTTGACTGGTGCGACTTATACTCTTGTGCGACTTATAGTCCGGAAAATACAGTAGGACAAATGGATATGCATGGATTGTATTTCAGCTCAAGAGTGCTGTTTTAAACCCATGAGAATGATTTGTGTGAGACACACTAAATGTTTCAAATGTTATGGGAATGGCTCGCAGACACGCTGTATTCAGTGTTTGTTGCCATACTGTAACAAACAATACAGTTCACTTGGGACGTCAGCAATACACCCATCAAGTGTAAAACTGGTTGGATGAATGGTTCGAGAGATATGGGAAGACTGGGATGCCGTACAATTGTACCACGCAAATTAGTTTTTAATCCCATGTACGTTAAAGTTATGATCTGTGAGGTTAATCAGTTGTCCCGTAAACTGATGTCTGTTTCATATGGTCCGATTTAGTGCATGTGATGCAAACTGGATTTGAATGTATCTGATTCAATGCACCTTTATCCTGTTTAGACTAACAAGACCATATCCTGTCTGTGCCAACCAAAACTTAGCATTGGGTTGCATTTACGGTGCATTGAACAACAGTCTTGGTGAATTAGTAGCAGATGTAGAGTTCTCTGGGGAACAAAACACTTGAATGTTATTGTAATACAATGTACTATTTGAGACAAAAAAAACACTCCCAGTGGCCGTGACCCTATGTGTAGTTTGGGTGTGATGTGAGTGACATGGGGAATCGATGGGACCTCCAGCTGCCTCTCATGCACATCTGTCCTTTTACCCGTGTCACAGGTGGAGGTGATCGGAGGAGCTGATATGTACCATGCCGTGTGCCGTGGCTGTTACGGGGGTCTTGTGAGGGGGAAGGAGAACTGTGGGCCACCCAGGGATGAAACTCCTCCACACAAGGTCTCCGGCAAGCAGCTGGATATTACCGCCCCACGCAATCCGTTTGCCACTCTGCAGCTCTGAGAGCGTCACAGATGGACATAGTACAGACTGGACAGACTATCAAGACGAGCCAGTATTATTTGTACATGTCGAATTCTTTGTGTGGTACGGGAAATTTTAACGTGATTTTACTTTTGTAAAATGTAAATTTGATAGATAGGTTGACTTAGCACTTGGTTGGTGGTTTGCACGGTGTGTGTGTGTGGTTTTCTTTTTTTAGAACTTTTTAATCAACGTACTGTATGTCCTTCAGAATCAAACATCTTTAACTACACTCACTCTGTGTACATGTACATGTGTATATACAAGCAGCATAATTATGATTTTGCTAATTTTATTAAATATTTTAATGAAATCTGATGTATTTGTTACTGTGCACATTTATAATTTTACATACGATGTATGTAGTTTATAGCCGTGAATTTTCATAAGGTATGTTACCCATCCTGAATTGATTATGTATAAGTTTTCTAACATTTAGCTATTGTTGGACATGGCTAATGTCTGTTTAGGTGTCGGAATGTAAGCCGTTTATAAATATATAGATATAGGACATTTTCCCTACCCTGGAAATCCAGAGTTCTCGCGAGAGCACAATGGAATTGTCTCTGCGAGACACTCTGGCAAAGAGCAATGATGCACGTTACTTTTACCCCAACATTCCGGAAAACCAGCTAAACTGATGAAGACAGCGCTGCAACGTTGGAGGACGGTACACATTGGTCGTAGTGTTATCCGATTGCGTCGAAGTCCGAAATAATTCGGAGTAAACATGGTCTAGTGTTATCCAATTGCGTGCAGTGAGATTTTTAAATGCATGCTTGTTGCCGCCCCTCAAATTGGCCCATTACATTGTTCTTTGCCAGACCCTTAATCTTTCTAGATTATCAGGGTCTGGATTTTCCAGGCTACATTTTCCCCACATGAAGGCCTAATTTTATTTTCATCTAATTGCAATACAACATGACAAAATTTGAAAGTTTGTTGATTAATTATGGTAGGCTTATGTTAGAAGCTTGTTACTCTGTATATCCACATCTAATGTCAATCTTTTAAATGTTATTTATGTTAGAAAGTTGTTGCAGGAATACACAAACGTCACTCTCCACGCTCAATGTGGTTTTGACAGAAATGGAAATGGCTACAGTACAGAAAAAAGCACCCAAAAACAAGGACCCAACATTTCTAGCGCCATCTCTACATAGGATTTGCCTGCGTGTGATGTGAATGTATACAGAAGCTGACACTATAGTACTCTAATCTGTCATTTATCAGTCAGTCTTATTCACATGGTTGAGTTGATATCAGGTTTTGCTGTCTTCCAAGGTTAACCTCAAATCCACAACTGCCAGGAGACAGTAGTGGGTAGTGTTGGTGTAGGGGTAAGGTGTGGGGCTGCCATGTGTGTGGTGTTGGTGTAGGGGTAAGGTGTGGCGCTGCCATGTGTGGTGTGGGTGCAGGGGTAAGGTGTGGGGCTGCCATGTGTCAGGTCACAGGTTCTCAGCCCAGTTTGGAGAGGGGTGACCAGAGTGCTGCTGGGGTAAGGGGGTGCGTGTGTTCTGATGTAACCAGTCAGAGGTGAACTCTAGTAAAGAGCCTGCTGTTGTGTGACATTTACAGTATACCCTTTAGAGACTCACATTGTATTGGCAGGTTTATATAAATATCTGTGTCTCTTCTAGTTCTTACCATAAAGTTTCCTGTAGGTTCCTCTGGATGGTTTCGGGGAGCCAAGTAAGCCCCCTGATGTTTTCTTCCACACCTCACCTCTGTATCTATCCTGGCTGTTGCACCTGTTCCAGGTGTCGCTCTCAGCCTCAGGTCCTTCTGTGAGTCCAGCAGGTCTTTGAACCTGTGACCATGGCAGCTTGGGGCGCTCAATGGTGTTTTAAGTCCCCACCGTCGACTTCAAGGCAGCGCTGCGATCATCGACTTCAAGACACCTAATCCTAACCCTTGCCTAACCCATACCTTCCATGCAGCGCTGCCTGGAAGACGACGTTGGGGGCTTAAAACACCAAGTAATGCTTGGGGCACTAACACTGTGCCACCAGTGCTCCACTACCTAGCTGCTCTCCAGGGATGGATTACTGAACGGGCCTACTGGGCCTAGGGGCCCAAGGGGTCAGGGGGCCCTGAAGCCCAAGCCTTTGCATGGAATCATTGCCTCAATATCAACAAATCAGGATGTAGGCTATGAATCTGATTGAATTTAGTATTGGCCATCTCCAAAATGCACCAGAATACAGGAAATCACATCAAACAAATTAAAATTGTTCTGGGGTGGACCCTCAAACCCCCCCTTCCACATATACGACAATAAGTGGGGGGCCCTTAATACATCTGGGCCCAGGGGCCCGAAAGTTCATAATCCGCCCATGCTGCTCTCTGTGCGCACATGTAGATGTGAACGCTGGGATGTGATGCAACATAATATCGGTCTACTACATTAAGGCCTCAAATCCAATACTCTAGAGGTGAAGGACTCTACAACTGCACCAGCCTCAAGTTGCTCGCTGCATGTATATATTATATATATTTATTATATACAGCACATGTATATACGATGCAACATAATGTATCAGCCTGAGCTGAGTTTTGAACCAATGCCCTTGGCCATGTAGTGTTAGGACTCTAACCACTGAGCCACCAGCACAACCACCATTCATGTGTTATATTTTATTATACTATATAACACAGTGGTTTTCAAAATGGGGGCTGCAGCAAATTGGAAGGGAAAATAAAAGCAAAAATAAACAAATAAATAAAACATACAAATATAGCTATTATTGTGAGTATTGTTATACAATACCATTATTATAATTATGTTGCATATCTTAATATTATATTTTCCATGATAATCTTTCGGATTGGCTGGTGTTGGGGCGGGGTCGTCAGTCCAAATGTGCTCTGTATTTTTATTTTTTTACCTTTGCCAATCACATCCGTGAGTGTTGAGGCATGATCCAAAATCCTTTCTCTGTTCTCAAGCCTTATGACATCCCAAGGATCATTTCTAATATTTTCCTACTTGAGGTTATAGGCTGATTCAGATTTCTAATATTTTCTCTATACTTTAGGTAGTCTAATGGGCTCATTCAAATGTCTTAATATTTCCTTTCTGTGCTGAGTAAGCAACCTTTGATAAACAGTCATTTTGTCAGCTTTTTCCCCTCATAACATTAGGATGCCATATACACCCCTGTTCAATGTGTTATATTGTACAATATAGCATGAATGCAACAGAAATTGGAATTGTTTTACCCCAGTTGGCAGAGGAAATGTAATAATTACCTTAATAAATGCATACATATTGTTTTACTCTAAATAAATAAACAGCCTAAAAATGATTAATGCAAAAGCTTAAGGTACAAATCTATGTCCTGTTGTAGATTCTAACCCACAACATCCTGAATTCCGAAATTCCGTTTTCCTTCTTCTCACCTTCTTACAGGCAATCCATTTACTTTAGCAATATAGGTCATTGGCCACCGTCACCTTGGTTTGTTAACGTGGTCTAGCCAGCGTTTTTAGGACCCGCAAATCTTATCTGCCCTTCACAGATGCGCACGCTGGGTGTGGCTCAGCAGCCCAGCAACGTAAACACTGATAAGACTGCTGAATTGTGTACTATGTGCGTCTGAATCGAGTAACGACTAAATATATATGTTTTACAAAGAAAGGGAGGAACTTCATCTAATGCCTTTAAAAACCAATGGACTATGATGCTTTATTACTGGCCACCCCAATAGAATGTTTACAAAAGTGACTTGTTCACAAAGTTAAACTGTTCAAAATGTTGATCACCCCCTTTGATCCCCGACCAGTGGGAACGGCTGAAGTGCCCTTGAGCAAGGCACCTAACCCCTCACTGCTCCCCAAGCGCCGCTGTAGTAAGGCAGCTCACTGCTCCGGGTTAGTGTGTGCTTCACCTCACTGTGTGTTCACTGTGTGCTCTGTGTGTTCACTAATTCACGGATGGGATAAATGCAGGGACCAAATTCCTTGTATAAGCAATTATACTTGGCCTAGAAACCTGATTTACGATTTACATTTACATGTTGACTCACTAAGTCACCATCATTCACAGAGCAGGATAAATTATGGCCTGAGTTATGAGTAGAGTAGAATCACAGGGAAAGGGTTAAAATGGCTAACTATAGTACTGTGTCAGTAGGTATCCTGTCCTATTCTGCCCAACAGGGTTGTGCACAATTCGAATTGCAATTCTGCTTCCTGTATGCTACCTCAATTGAAATGCAAGTGAAATTCAAGAATTGAATTGGAATTTAAGAGCTGCCCACAGATACAGAGAATAGAGGATAGTGAGAAAAAATGTTAGATGAGTAACAATGGTTTCACAAAGCAAAATCAAACAAAATGGACTGGGACAATGGTAAGGAAAACAAGATCGGCTGGGAAAAACTGAAACCACATCTCCCAACAGCTCAGGGGCCAGTTGCACAAAACATCTGAAGTTAAGATTTTCCTAAAATTCTGATTTAAGGTTTCCTAAAAAATAAAATTGGTTGTACAAAACATCCTTAAGCCTTCTCCATAAGGTTTCCTTATACCCAAGGAAAAGAACCCAAATATTCTAATATGTGCTTAAACAATACTGGAATATGTGGCCACAGTGAATTCTTCATAAATGTTCATGTGTAGTACTTGAGAATATTCACAATAACAAAGGAGAGCAGACATCATTTTTTAAAAAGATTTATTTTAAAAACTCATCACTTCAGTAGAGATTTAGCTTTTAGTCTAGGACTAGGCTTTTTGTCTAATCAAAGTGCTAAGCAGCACTTTATGTCTAATAAAAACAAACAACTTAGAAAATATAAACACAAACAAACTCCTACCCTTATAATGAATAATTAAGTTTATTGTTTACATAGCGCATTTTCATGCACTGAGTGCAACACAAAGTTCAACTAGAGAATGTAATTCCAGGGAATTACGAGTGCATGAAAATGACGCTAGGACAGACATGGTGGTTGCATAGCTTAATAAAAGTGTTAAATCCATGCTCATATTTCATCAGAAGAGCAAGAAACGTAGAAAATAAGCACTTTGTAATTAATTAAAATAATAAAATAAAATCATGAAGCCACAAATGCTCACATAAAACACTTGGTGCTGAACAGCTTAATCTTACATTTACATTTATTCATTTAGCAGATGCAATCTTAATGTTAAGATCAAACTAATTTTGGATATAGAAATTAACATTGTTATGGAGTGGAGAGCACTTTGGAGCAAAGATTCTTGAACACAGTTCCGCTCTAGAATCTTCGCTTTGGAGTGTGTGTATGAGAAACCACCACTTTCCAGTGATGGCAATGAGGTATAGTATAATCTGTGGGAGTACTCTGTACTATGAACACTGTGTTTGAAAGTGGTCTCCAAACAAAGTGGAGTCCTAATCCTGTCCATTAGAACTGCATGTAATACAAGTGAATTTGTTTGATGTTAAAATCTTTGAAAATGATTCAAAATAATTAGTAAACATTGTCATTCACCAGCCATTTGTTTTGTTCTGAGCTCAACTGGTGTCTTCTGGTTACTCAGCAATGGAGGAACTGTTGATTTTGCTTCACTCTGAAATAAAAATGACAAAACTATCAAGAATGTGATAGAGAATCCCCCCCCCCCCCAAAACCCAAAAGCACAGGAATTTCAGTCATTTGCAGTCATAAATCAGTCATAAACACAGCATATATATATATATATATATATATATATATGAAGGGTTCATATGCAAAAGCCTCTAAATGCCACCTATATGTCAAAAATGAGATAAAGATGGTGAGGGGATGCTCTCCACACATACGCTAATCAAATAATTTAACTTCTAAACCCACTAAATACCACTCTCTTCCTGGACTGAAATATCGATTTATAGGCAAAAACCTATAGGAGCCTGAATTTAAATGCTCATTTAAAAGAAAAGTGGTCAGACGGATTTAGAGGGTTTTGCATCTGAACTCTTCATATATATATATGTTTAAAAAGCATGCATAAGCATAAAATATATCAAATATGCTTACTAGCTATGCAATTCAATACATTTTGGTCTGTACCATGAAGGGGGAACTAATTCAACTGTATAAACCATATATTTTCTGAAACCTTAGACCCTCAGGATGTAATCTAACATGACATGAGACATGTCCCACTCTCCTTATTAGTATGCTGCCCATGCATAATACATTGGTTATTGGTAAATAGTGTGTATAGCTAATAACGTTTTGGGCTATCATGTCATGAGGAGGGTGACAAATGTCAAAACCCATGTCAGTTCACATCTTGAGGGTATATGCTTTCAGACAATATATGGTTTAGGTTGTTTAAATAGTTTTTCCTTCATGGTACAGTCCAAAATGTATCAGCCATGTGATTAATTTACCAATACCCAATGTGTTATGCATGGACAGCATACTAATGAGGAGGGTGGGACATATCTCATGTCATGTTAGATCACATCCTGAGGGTCTAAGATTTCAGAAATGGTTTATATAGTTGAATCAGTTTTCTCTTCATGGTACAGACCAAAATGTATTATGTGTACACTTACTTGCACCTAAATCCATATAATCCCATTAATTTCAATGGAACATTTACTTAAGTGGTCTGCAGGTATAGTGAAAATGAGTTTATTTCTTGTTAACATGATTTTTCTTAAACTCTGGGACCAGGGCTACAACATAATAAGATAATAATTGGGGGAAAAAATATTTTTTCTTTCAGTAAAACACAATAATCTCACGGCAAAGTCAGATAACTGACTTTTACCATAAACAGGCGCCTCAACCGTTTGGTAGAGGTTCATAGAAATTGAATGGGAGGGTCCTTTGAAAAAGATTATTCACAAATTTTCATACTACAGCCTAATAGAGCAAGATAAAACAAAAAATATTTTTTTCATCACTTTTATTATGGTGTGCCAGTATGATACTCACCAACCATTACCATCCAGCAAAATATTCACGGCACACTGTTTTTCACACAATGGCATCATTACTACCCTTATCTGAGCTGGGAGGGGATGCTGTTGTGAATAAGATGGTGAATATCAATCACAAGATGAAAAAATTATAAAGGCTTCAACAGCTTCCATAAAAGACACAAGGGAGATAAGTAACCCATGTTACAAAATCACTCAAGTGTCTAGAACCGTTTCACTCAACTTACAAATATAACCTCTGATTAGCCTACAGACCAAAAGAGTTTATGTCGACTTAAAAACATTACAGTTGAAATAAGCTTTAGTCATTCCTATTGGTCAATCTTCCAGTAAAAAAAAACTAACTTGGTGAAATGGCAGTAAGACCATTTTTTATTTGCTATTGTAACAGCAGGCAGTAACCCAACACAGCCTGCCATAAATAATTAAGGAAATACTAATTCAACAGACATGAAACACTTTTACAGCCTATTATCATTTAATTAATCTGCAGTATTAAGTCATATTTTCTAATTCAAATATGAGACATCTTACGTGTGTTCAAACCAGAGTCTTGGCTTCCCTCTGAACTAGAATCTGAAATAGATATTAAAGTAATAATAATGGGTTAATAGGTTTATCCAGCCTTACAATACAGGTAAATCATCATTGGTCTGAACTTTGGCGCTGGAACATCTAAAAGGAACAATATGCAGTTTGTGCCAAAACGAAACCAGCTTAATCAAGATGCATAGAACTGAGTTTGTCATTACATGGGTGCAGCAAAATAAACACAGGATATTTTTGTAATTAGCATTGTAGCATGTTCTCTACAATGCTAATTAGAAATGTGTCTGATTCTATTGGGGAGACGGTCAGGAATGAAAGGCATCATGCACCCAGAGAAGCCCATGGATTTAGTCTCTACAATCTTTTAGCCATAACAAACTGACCTTACAGATATAAATGCAGTGTGTTCAAAGTAGTTTCACAATAACAGTAGGCCTCTAACATGCCTGTTATTCCAGCTCTACGCAAAACAATGTCAAATTGAAATATTTTAAATTAAGTTTTTAAGGTCCATGTTCATGGAAAAAGGTAAAACATAAACATTATAGGCACTGAATAACTTTCTTTTGTGAAGCAGTATAATCAAGCTGTTTGTTTCAATGTCTCCTTACAAAAATGCGGTTTATGATAAGAAACAATAGATGGGCTTACCTCCCGTCTTCTTCCCTATAGCATAAATTAAAAACATGTTAATACATTATGTGATGGCAACACACTGAAAACCAATGGATTATTCTAATTGAATGGCCATTCTGATCTTTACTGATATAAACACAAAAGTATTATGTTTATATCAAATTCCATTGATATAAACAATGTATAACTACCATCCCCTTTTTCTTGCCTGGTTAAAAAAATTGACTGTTTTAATCCATTTACTATTTGACATTTTTTTTATCAGTCATGTTCCCTACAGTGCTAATTAGAAACTTATCTGATTCTATTTGGGAGACAGTCAGGTATAAAAAGCATCATGGCCACCCAGAGAAGCCCATGGATTTAGTCTACAATTTTTTTATGAAGACCACAACAAACTGACTGTACAGATATAATAACGGGTTCATAAAATGTAGTGAAAAGTTTCACAATAACAGGATGCCTCTAACATACATGTTATTCTGGCTTCACAAAAAACAATGTCTAATTGAAATATTTAAAATGCATGGTTGCAAATTAAAAACAAAAGAAACAAACAGAAACAAATGAATCAAGGTGCACAACATGCAGAGAACTGAGTCCAAACACTGTTTAATGCACCCAGAGCAAGCAATAGCTAAAGTTAATGCATGATAACGACTATCAACAGACTATGCAGTGTGTTCATATAGTGTAATGAAGAGAAATTTCACAATAACAGGATGCTTCTAAGATGTCTGTGTTATTCCATCTCTACTGAAATATTCAATATTAAGAGTGTTTTGAGATTACAGTGTAATATATAACATTTGAGATTACAGTGTTGTTTGTTTCAGTGCCTCCACAGAAAGGTTTGGTTTATCATAAGAGACAATATGGACTCACCTCCTTTAAGGGGCTGCTGCTCATGTGCATTCTTCCCTATAGCATCAATTAAAATCATGTTAATATTTCATTATGTGATGGAGGCACACTGAAAAGCAAAGGAATACTCTAATTCAATACCATTCTGATCTTAACTGATATAAGTAGATACATGTGTGACACAAGAATTATTTTATATCCAATTCCATCACTGTCCTTTTTTCTTGCCTGCCTAAAATCTTGAATCTGACAGTTTTCAATTTTCTAACACAGCCTTGTACTAATACAGACCAGAGTTTATGTCAACTAACAGAATAAACAGTTGAAATTAGCAAATCATTAGGGAAATACTAATGCCCATAATCATTTAATCAGTCTGTAATATTAAGTCCTCATTACTATTCTCTAATTCAAATATGAGATATCTTACCTCTTGTCTCCAAACCAGAGTCTTGGCTTCCCTCTGAACTGGAGTCTGAAACAGATATTAAGTGTCATGATAATGGGTCAATAGATGTATCCAGCCTTATAATACAAAAACACTAGTCAAATAATTATTGGTCTGAACTGTTGCGTTGGAGGATCTAAAAGGAACAATATGTAGTTTTTACCCAATTGAGTATGGTTGCAAAACAAAAACAAAACAAACAGAAACAGATGAATCAAGAGATGCATAACATGCATTGAACTGAGTGTCACTGTGGGTGCAGCAAACTCACTTTTTTATCAGTCATGTTCCCTACAATGTTAATTAGAGATGTGTCTGATTCTATTTGGGAGACTGTCAGGAATAAAAGGCATCATGGGCACCCAGAAAATCCCATGGATTTAGTCTCTACAATTTGTTTATGAAGACCATAACAAACTGACCTTACAGATATAATAGTGGGTTCATAAAATGTAGTGAAAATTAGTTTCACAATAACAGGATGCCTCTAACATACATGTTATTCTGGCTTCACTAAAAACAATGTCTAATTGAAATATTTAAAATGAATAGTTCTTTAAGGTCCCCCTTCGTATAAAAAGATAAAACACTCTTTTGTGATGGTGTTTGTTTCAATATCTCCTTACAAAAATGTGTTTTATCATAAGAAACAAAGATGGGCATACCTGCCAGATGCTGTTTCTCAGCTGGTCGTGCGTCCTTCTCTCTAGTCTTGTTCTCTATAGCATAAATTAGAAACATGTTAATACTTGATTATGTGATGGCAACACACTGAAAAGCAATGGATTATTATAATTTCAATGGCCATTCGGCCAATTCTGATCTTTACTGATATAAACACAAAAGTATTATGTTCATATCAATTTCCATCACTACAGTTGTATAGAAATTACCACCCCCTTTTTCTTGCCTGGCTAAAAAATCAACTGTTTTAATCCATTTGCTAATATAGCCTACATGGGTCAGACAAAATAAATACAGGATCTTTTTATCTGTCATGTTCCCTACAATGCTAATTAGAAACTTGCCCGATTCTATTTGGGAGACAGTCAGGTATAAAAGGCTTCATGTGCACCCAGAGAAGCCCATGGATTTAGTATGAAGTCCACAACAAACTGACCGTACAGATATAATAATGGGTTCATAAAATGTAGTGAAAAGGCGTTTCACAATTACAGGGTGCCTCTAATATGCCCATGTTATTCAGGCTTCACTAAAAACAATGTCAAATTGAAATATTTGAAATAAACAGTTCTTTGTTGGCATCGAATAAGACTTTTTTGTGATGCATTATTTAAGCTGTTTGTTAATGTCTCCTTGTGTGAAAAAGTGTGGTTTATCATAAGAAACAATAGATGGATTCACCGTTTAGAGGCTGCTTCTCAGCTTGTGCTGCATCCTGCACAGTAGCATTCCCTATGACATCAATTAAAAACATGTTAATATTTAATTATGTGATGGAGACTCACTGAAAAGCAAAGGATTATTCTAATTAGGGTGATCATTCTGATCTTTACTGATATACGTAGACACACGTGTGACACAAGTGTAATGTTTATATCAAATTATATGTCCAACTACCATCTCCTTTTTTCCTGCCTGGCTAAAATGTACTGTTTTAATCTAATACAGCCTTGTTACTGTACTAGTACAGAGCTAAAGAGTTTATGTCGACTAACAGAGTCAGTTGAAATTAGCTTTAGTCATTATTGGTCAATGTTACCGTTTGTTCCTGTAAAACAACTAACTTTTTTTGTTTAATGGCAGTGAGACTATTTTTTCATTTATTTGCCATTATAACAGCAGACAGTAACCCAACACAGCCTGCCAGAAATAATTAAGGAAATACTAATCCAATACACATAAACACTTTTACAGCCCATTATCATTTAATCAATCTGCAGTATTTAAAGTCATTCATATTTTATCAAATAAATCATATTTTAAAATTAAAATATGAGACCATGCTTCCCTTTGAACTAGAATCTGAAACAGACATAAAGAGTAATAATAATAGATCAATAGGTTTATCCAGCCTTACAATGCAAAAATAGATAAATCATTGGTCTGAGCTGTTGTGCTGGAGGATCTAAAAGGAACAATATGTACTTTTGTCCAATGGAGCATGGTTGCAAATTAAAAAACAAAAGAAACAAACAGAAACAAATGAATCAAGGTGCACAACATGCAGAGAACTGAGTCCAAACACTGTTTAATGCACCCAGAGCAAGCAATAGCTAAAGTTAATGCATGATAACGACTATCAACAGACTATGCAGTGTGTTCATATAGTGTAATGAAGAGAAATTTCACAATAACAGGATGCTTCTAAGATGTCTGTGTTATTCCATCTCTACTGAAATATTCAATATTAAGAGTGTTTTGAGATTACAGTGTAATATATAATATTTGAGATTACAGTGTTGTTTGTTTCAGTGCCTCCACAGAAAGGTTTGGTTTATCATAAGAGACAATATGGACTCACCTCCTTTAAGGGGATGCTGCTCATGTGCATTCTTCCCTATAGCATCAATTAAAATCATGTTAATATTTCATTATGTGATGGAGGCAAAAACAAACAAAAACAAAACAAACAGAAACAGATGAATCAAGAGATGCATAACATGCATTGAACTGAGTGTCACTGTGGGTGCAGCAAACTCACTTTTTTATCAGTCATGTTCCCTACAATGTTAATTAGAGATGTGTCTGATTCTATTTGGGAGACTGTCAGGAATAAAAGGCATCATGGGCACCCAGAAAATCCCATGGATTTAGTCTCTACAATTTGTTTATGAAGACCATAACAAACTGACCTTACAGATATAATAGTGGGTTCATAAAATGTAGTGAAAATTAGTTTCACAATAACAGGATGCCTCTGACATGCCTATGTTATTCTGGCTTAACTAAAAACAATGTCTAATTGAAATTTGAAATGAACAGTTCTTTAAGGTCCCCTTTCGTATTAAAAAGGTAAAACATCAACATTATTGCCATCACATAACACTCTTTTGTGATGCAGTATAATGTTGTTTGTGTCAACGTCTCCTTACAAAAATGTGGTTTATCATAAGAAACAATAGATGGGCTCACCTGCAATAGGCTGCTGCTCATACCCATTCCTCTCAATAGTCTTCCCTATAACATCAAATAAAACATGTTAATACTTCATTCTAATTTGAATGGCATTTTGATCTTTACTAATATAGACACAAGTGTTATTTTTATATAACATTCCATCACTACTGTGTTGGAGAACCTACCAGTTCCTTTTTTCTTGATCATGACCACAAGCCCAGCTATGAGAGCAATAAGTACAACTGCACCTCCAGCAGCTCCTCCCGCAATCACACCAATGGATGAAGTTTCATCCGTCACAAGTCCATCTAAGCACAAATATTAGTAAACATTATGATTCATTAACTCAACTCAATGAAGCACTATTTCTGTCACCGTTAAATGAACATTACTTGACCTAAAGATTTGCACATATAGAAAAACAGTATGCTCGAACTCCTAATGACCTATGCATGAGGTTACTATTTAATTATGACACTGTGTGTTCATTTAGGCCTATGTACATGATTCATAAGTTTGCAGAAGTACAAAACAGAATCTTTTAAAAAAAGGCTCTTCATATGATGAGTCTTAGTATTTTTGTCAAAAGGGTTTAGATACCTGAGTCAGTACTGATCTGTAATGAAATCTGTATCAGTGAGTGTGACTCAAGTGCCAGATCAAGTGTGCATGGGTCTTAAAATGCCTGGTACATACATCATATTCATACAGTACACAAACACAAAGATGATAAGATGGATATGTGTGGTGAAAAAGGTAAAAGTAACCCTTACCTGTTTCCCAAGTTCTGACCTCTGGTGCCTGGAGGGTCCTGTGGTTAACAGAACACTGATAATCATTGGCCTCTGATTTAGGTACGTTCACAACCAATCTGGCCTGGTGGGTTCCATCGCCATTTGGATAGACATCTTGGACACTGACTCCTTCCACAATGGATCCTCCCTTCTTAATAAACATTTCAATGTCTTTTGGAAGAAACCCTGTGGCCAGGCAGGTCATAGTCAGCTTGTCCGCAGACTCCTTGCTTGTCCGAGCAAAGAGATAAACTTTGGGTGGAACTGTAAAATAAGTGATATTAGTGACCTTTTGTTTTCCAGATTATTCTCTGACAAAAGAAAACACATCCCAGAGTACATACTAGATCCTTTGAGTTCCGCGTCAGCATAGGTGATGAATTTGTCCAGCCAGTCCACGCATTCCTTCTCCAGGTAGCCCTTGGTGTACTGATTAAGGATGGGAACCCCATCCCACTTCTGCTTCGTTTGTACAGCTTCATTAACTGGGGCTATCCACTGCATGGAGGCATCATCAAAGGACAGGAAATCCCGTCCATCATAGCTGTACTCATCAGCCCCCTTGATGAATTGGACACGACCATCTGGGAATTTGTCAACCACACAACCATGTCGCCAGTTCAGGACGTGAACATCTGCAGGGGGATAAACAACAAGCAGTGCAAATAAAGCAAACCAGACACATGGTTGCCATAGTTTAATTTAGTCTATTTAATACTTTCAGACTTGTTACTCACCAGAGTTATTTTGCCTCTTGCGTTCCATTAGGATGTTCACATTGACTTTGAACCACTGCTCTTTGCTCCTGCGTGACTGGGTTCCTTTCTCCCAGTAGTCTGCGGGAAGCTTCTCTCTCATCCAGTTCTGTTGAGGGATCTTCATCTTATCGACACTGTTGTAGTAGTCAATCTTTCGATTATCCAGGACACCCATGCCGGTGAATTCAAAGACGCCAGGTGCAGATACGGGCTTTGATAGCGCAGTATACACATAATAGAGAGAATGTCTATCTGGCATACCTGGGAGGGCTTTAGGGGAATTAACAAAACTGAAAGTCACAGACTGAATCTTCAATATAGATTTAACAAATGATTAACATTACAGTGATAACATAATTGCAGCTGCAATTAAGCAGACCTAAGCAACCAAAGTCCAAGGAATTGTATGACCTTTAGCTAAATGAGGTATGGCTCATATTTCAGTGTTGTTCAGCACTGGTATTGATCAAAGTTTACTTTATAACCAGGGTGCGATTTGTGTAAAAACCAGAGGGGGGGATGATTTTGAATAAGTTTGTAAACCCCCCCAATCCCCCCAACCCCCCCCATCCCAAAAAAAAAAAATGAGCGAACGATTCATAGCCTAGTAATGTCATGGCTAATAATACCCTATATTTTTTTTGCCACCTTTGTAACATTTTAGTTTTAGTTTACCGTGGTGTATGACTTTAAACAGTGAGTGTGCTTGGTATGATGATCAGCTCCTCTAATGCAGGGTAGGTCTACGTTTTGACAAGTATACAAATTCACCTTGTTCTTGCCCTATCTGAAATGACTCCTCTACTTTTGCTGCCTCCATCCTTTCTGTATTTCTAGCTCCGCTTTAACCCTCTCTGGTTCTACTCTACGTGCAGTTGTTCTCCATCTCAGTTGCATCAGTTTTCTAATTTTGAAGGTTCTAAAACATTATTATGCTTCACTGAATCCTTCTCGTTTTCCTTTCATTTGTCCAGCTAACTTTTCCATTGAAACTAGCCATTTATAATGGATTACACACTCGACATTCTGAAATGTCCTGCACGATCAAGGCCAAATTAAGTTATCACGCAGCCACTGTGTCAGCAGCATGAGTGCTGACGGTGACGGTGCGTTTCTGATGTCAGATTATTATGTAGGCTAGCCTACTAGACTGTTCTCACGTTGCAGCGCTTTACTTATATGAAATAGCATTAATCAATATGAGGGACAGAGGGGGATAAATGTTGTCCCCACCGGGGATAAAAATAATTTAGCAGAGGTAGGGATAGGAAAACCAGAGGGGGGGAAATCCTCACCACCCCCCCCTACAAATCGCACCCTGTTTATAACTAATTGTAACCTAGGTAGTACAGCCAGACACAAGTTAAACATTAACAACACTTCCTTATAGCTTGGCCAAGAGCTATAAGTTATATTAACAGTGAGAAAAATAAAACTAAAACCACAAATCACTCAAATTTCGTAAAATGCAGGATAGTAGGGCTTAGAGGTGTCTCCCAAAAGAATGGTTGAGAATTGGCAATGAACACAGAGACATAATGTTGAAAATGATCAGTGATCATTACACAACACTTTCACAACCTCTCCCAGTAACTGTACAATATTGTCCAGGAAGGCGACATTCAGAGGTGGGCGAAGTACTCAATTTCAGTACTTAAGTCAAAGTACAGATACTACTGGTCAAATGTTACTCCGATACAAGTAAAAGTTGCATATTCAAAATTGTACTTAAGTGAAAGTACTGAAGTACTAAAGTACAATTTGAAATTACATGTGTAAGGTTTAACACTTAAATGCATGCCCCTGACTAGCTTGTATAAGCTGCAGAATAAGGGATTATAGAATGTTACAGAATGAAGAAACCCAACTGACAGAAAGAAAATGTTTATTTTATTTTAATTTTTGTATGCAGTGATGTGGTTTACTTTCGGCAAACAAAGCACGCATTTAAAACGATAGGAATCGTTCATCCGTTCAGTAAACTTAAACATTTTGTCGAGATACGGCCATGGGTGCGAGTACTCGACAGGGCATCCGCCTTTATCTCCGTCTCCATCTACCTCCATCTTGCTGTCGATTTAGGAATAGAGAACGGTTAGACGTTGAACTTGGTTTTATAGCCTAGCGCACAGATGTGACGCAACCCTGATTAGTGATTAGGCTGTCACCTGTGAACAAACCATCACATTTTAGAAGAGAGGGGAGGGGGGGGACAGAGTTTCGATATAGGCTAGACCTAGTTTATTGAAAGTTAAAAGTAACGAGAGCCTTAACAGAAATGTAGTGACGTTAAAAGTACGATTTTTGTCATTCAGATGTAGTGAAGTGAAAGTGAAAGTATTTTTTTTTTTTTATTAACTCAAGTGAAGTACAAATACTCAAAATCTTTACTTAAGTACAGTACTTAAGTAAATGTACTTCGTTACTGCCCACCTCTGGCGACATTAATAACAAAACAGCCAGTCCAGTCCTAAATGTTATTTTAAGACAAGAGCTACTGTATTAAGTTTAACATTTCAGTAATTGCTGAAGAACACAATAGCCTGAGTCCTTCAATAATGCCATTTTAAAAGAGTGGCAGTAGCCTATCCTCTCTAAATATATGATTACATATTTCAGTTTGGATATAGCCCTGTGATGAATACTGGGTACTTTTATTCCAAATGGACATAAAGGAAGTAAAAATATTTTTTCAACAGATTGACAGGCTTGACCATACGTCAAGTCCTTAACAAGTTTGAAACACATGGCTACATATTATGTTCATACATCAACAGACCTGAATACTGTAAAAACAATTACATAAAGTCTTGCTATATTCTATACGACCATCTAGAGCTGAAAAGGCTAAGTTAAGATTACGTGACGCATTTGATTGATCTGTGGATTCAATTTCTGGGCAAAGGCAGCTGATGTCCGACCACAACCAAGAATACTAGAAACCAGCACACTTACCATTTAAAGAGGGCAGGATGACTCCAACAAATACCACAAGTGTGATTAATCCCATTTTTCTTCAGATTAGTCTGAACCTACATCCGAAAGTTGATCCGTGTGCTGTTCAAGTGCTTGACTAAAGTTTAATGAGGGCTCAGTCGCACTTTGGAACATCATGAGAAAAATGAAATGAAACTAACCAACGAATGTTGCAGGGAGATTACACATCATCTGTTACTATGCAAATGCAACCGCGCTTCGTTGCAAGTATAGCAGGGGTTGGGTGGGACATTCCAGAATTTGAGGACATATTCTGTCCCGTTAGTTAACTCACTTTTATCTTGTAGCCATATTTCTTCACATTATTTTACATCTAGACCATCTAGAGCTGAAAAGGCTAAGTTAAGATAACGTGACGCATTTGATTGATCTGTGGATTCAATTTCTGGGCAAAGGCAGCTGATGTCCGTCCACAACCAAGAATACTAGAAACCAGCACACTTACCATTTAAAGAGGGCAGGATGACTCCAACAAATACCACAAGTGTGATTAATCCCATTTTTCTTCAGATTAGTCTGAACCTACATCCGAAAGTTGATCCGTGTGCTGTTCAAGTGCTTGACTAAAGTTTAATGAGGGCTCAGTCGCACTTTGGAACATGATAAGAAAAATGAAATGAAACTAACCAACGAATGTTGCAGGGAGATTACACGTCATCTGTTACTATGCAAATGCAACCGCGCTTCGTTGCAAGTATAGCAGGGGTTGGGTGGGACATTCCAGAATTTGAGGACATATTCTGTCCCGTTAGTTAACTCACTTTTATCTTGTAGCCATATTTCTTCACATTATTTTACATACTACTGCTGCTATTTATACTTCTAGTCTTCCTATTTTCACTGCATTAGTTGTATTGTATGTGCTGTTGTAGCCTATCTATCTTCTTACCATCATTACTCATTTTTTACTTAATTCTGAATCTCTGATGTTTTGTTTAACTTTTGAGAGATTTGTTTTGTCTGTGTTTTGTTGTATTGTCCTGTTTGTCTGTTTGTATTACCCCCCCCCAGTATTGTGAAATGGTCCAAATGTAATGACACTTTGAGCTGCATTCTGTGTATGAAAGGTATGCAAATAAAAAATGAAGCTTATTATTACTGGAATATGTACAGTAAGTAACCCAGTGTTCACGTTTATGTCAATATTTACAATAAAAAATAGTAATGCATCCCTGTTACCCTTCTACCTTGTGCAACCCACGTATTGTTCCATTAAAATAATGAAAGAATGAGTGTTTAATTCACTGTCTTTTTTTTTTTAACAGTTTACATATGCCTACTAGATATGCAGCCGTAGCCTACTTGATATTTTGTCCAACCCCATGTTACCAGGGTAACAAACCTTTTACCTCTATATTTTACTACAACTTTGTTATACTTTAGTAGCCTAGAAATCTAGATGCGCCCCTAGCGACTAGTCTAGCAACTCTCCGTTGGCTTGTGAGCTCCAGATCCCCAGACTTCGCCGGGCCAATGAAATCGTGTATATAGTCGGTAGGTGGGCTTAACATAATGATTGATGGCAGAGTTGCAACGGTTTGGCTTGAATTCCCTGCTACTTGAAAACAAATAAGATGGATGTTGCTGTTGGCGAACAGTGTGACACGAGTTAAGCTTTTATTAAGTTGGCAAACGTTTGAACTAGCCAACTAGCTCCGCTGGTGGGAAACGCATGGGACTCATAGCGCTGCCGCTGTCCTATTGACCTCTCCAGAATAAGTCCCGCCTCCGTAACTTCCGTATCCATCCAACTTCCGGGCGTGGATTGTCTATGAGAAATAACATGGCGTTTCGAAATATCATACCGGTAAAACATCTGTAGGTAGCGAAGTTGAAAAAGCTGGTGGGCAGATTGGCCTACACACTTCTGCCATATAGTTTCCACTGGATTTTTTGATTGTCGGTGCCGTTTAAGTAGTATACTATAGACTATACTACTTAAACGGCACCGAAAATAAAAAAATCCAGTGGAAACTAGATGGCAGAAGTGTGTAGGTCAATCTGCCCAGCAGCTTTTTCTACTTTGTCACCTACAGAGTTTGACAGGTACGATCTTTCAAAACGCCATGTTATTTCCCATAGACAATCCACGCCCGGAAGTTGGATGGATACGGAAGTTAGGAGGCGGGATATATTCTGGAGAGGTCTATTGCGTGCAGAGGGAATTTGAAAGACAACTGATTATCCCGCCCCTCGGACTGAGCACTGCGAACGGTGAGTGTCCAGACCCTACATGTAAATGTGGGTCTGGCTCGCCAGGCTAATACTTTAGTACACTACAGTATATCAATATTAATACCTCTCAATTTAAGTCCACTTAAATCTAGTCTATCAAAGAAGACAACTATCATATGAAGATCGCTTCTGAATTCCTGCCATTAGGCCTACAGTATTTGTATATTACATGTCTGTGTGTATGTTATACAAATTCACTAGGTGGTATATTTCCAAATGGTTAATGTCCCTAATTGTAATCCCATACACTTTTGTCAATTTGTTGCCTGGCTCTGGAAGCAACATAACACTACCAAACCTTTACTAAACAAAAATCCTTGTAATCAGTAGAAATTCTAAATGTTTCTGATCCTCTTTTCACATGTTGTTGACTATGCATTTTTCACACTAGGATACCACACTATCCCTATTCACAGAACTGAAATACTATCTCTAAACTGATGAACCTTTCATTGCCACTTTGATGGCATCAATTAGGCCTACAAATATGTCTATGCTCATTTCCATACTGTATGTACATCTGCCTATACAGAGTGGACAAGGATTGTCAAGTGTTGAGTGGTAGTAAAAATCATGGACTTTATTTGTTTGTTTGTTTTTTTTTTTTTTTTAAAAGAAGAGATTTAGTTAGTCATTGAACACAGACACAAGCTGTAATAAAGTAATTATATGTAGCACACGTGGACATGTTCCAGTTGAAATACTCCTCAATAATTACCATCTCTCCCACTGAGTGTCATCTCTCTGCTCCACTCCACATTTCAGAGGCTGCTCTGTGTTGGCAGTAACATTGCTTGTAGTTGGCTCGCTTGAGCAGCAATGCCATACGGCTCTCCCAGAGGTACATTACAATGGTATCATGTTTAAAAACAACCCCAAAAAGTGCACTGTGAGCAAAGAGCACTGTGCACATTCATAAAAGTGGCTCTCGAAATTGGCTTGCGTGTTAATAACGCTTAGAATGAAAACACTTCATGCCCAAACGTACACAAAAGATACATGATTACAAAACAAAACTGAAGTGGTCTCCACATACATGAGAAAGTACGTGGTTATAGGCCTTCAGCGGTGGTTTTGGTCCCCAAACTGCTTTTTTTTTTTTTTTTGGTGCCAAGACAGGTGAGGGTGTTGAGAAAACTGAGAAGGAGTGGGAGGAGGGGGATTACAAGTGGAGAAGGAAGACTGTTAAGTGTTTCAGATGGGGGTCTCTTATAGAAAACCCAATAACAAGGAGGGAAAGGGACGAGAGAGAGAGAGAGAGAGAGAGAGAGAGAGAGAGAGGAGGGGAGGGTGAGATGTTTGTGCTGCTGATCCCTCAGACGCTGCTGAGGTCCTGCAGGGTTTGTTCCAGGGTGGCGTTGAGCTGAACGTTCTCCTCCTTAGCTTGGGCCACTCGCTCTGCAGCACACAGGGTTTCAAGTGTTAGACATCCAGACGCAAACTCTCTCACCTGGCTGATAGACACGTTCCCTAGAGCTACAGCAGCACCATTATCAGTCTTCTACAAATCCCTGATGTCATTAAATGCAAGTACTGTTTAACTATTATTTAGTACTCCTCTCTTCATTTCTCCTCTTCACTCTAAGGCGAATGTCTTAGGTTGAAGGTTGATATTTCCCCAAAAGGTGCAGCCTTCATCCCTCAACACTAATACTGTTGTACTTGATATGCTACTTGTCCTTCCCAAACTATACTGACAGTAAACAAATATCCATATTTTATAGGATAGGTTTAAATATGAATGCAGATTAACCAAAACTGTTAAGTACTATATGTGTGTGTGTGTGCGTGCGTGTGTGTGTGTGTGTGTGTGTGTGTGTGTGTGTGTGTGTAATGGTCAATCTGAGACAGGTGCCGCTATCTCTGACTTCTTCGCTCACACTACACACTTACACACGCATCCATACACTCATCCCCACTCCCTTATGTATGGTTCCACTTAAAAACCGTCTAATAATCACAGACAGCATCACAGCCACACATGCTCACTTCCGCAAAGACAGACACAACAGACCATCCAGTGAAGAGACAGAGTAAATAAGGAAAAGAAAAAAAGGACACAAAAAATATTTGTTTTCCTTTTTATCCTCCTTTCATTCAAGAACATATGGAACAGGAAAAAGACCAGAGCCCAAGCACCAAAGGAAACAGAAACTGGACAGGCACAGTACAGAGGTCGAATGGGAGCCCAAGCCCCACCCTTATGCAAGGACAATGGGTGAACAAACAAGAGGAGAGACAGAGGATAAAAACACACCTAGCAAAAAGGTGACACAACAGACCTGTACAGGTAAAGAAATGAAAACGGACTTCGATCATAAATAATGACAGAATAGACAGACTGGAGAAAGAGACAGAAGAAAAAAAGCAAGGGGAAAACCAGGCAGTCGAAATGAAGAGAAGTGGGTGAAGGCCTTTGTCTGAGTTTGAAGAGCCAGACAGCCAGAGAGGAGAAACTCCTGTGCATCTTATCTGCAAATACAGAGCAGGAACACAGCTCTCAGAATCATATACAGCACTGCTTTATGGTTACGGTTAGTTGGTGAGTACCCACAATGCACAGTGCAACCTTTAGAGTGTGAGTGAGACGACAGCTTTGATAATTAACCTCAGGCTCTAACGCTCTAAAGCCCAGGCACAGCAAACACAGACATGCTAGGCTGACATATACACTTATCAGCTCAGCTCCTCCGCTGGGGGTGACCTTCACTTAAGTGGGTCAGACCGTGTGAGTGCTGCCTCTGAGGTACCCCAAACACATTACTGCTCCCTACCACACCTGGCAGAACTCCTCAACGGCATTCTGGGGTAAACTGACTACAGAGGATTCACCCCACTCAAGGGCACTGTTATCATTTCCTGTCTTTAACTGGGTGTCGTCGATGTTGTTATTCAGGAGTTAAACTACAGCTGGACAAATAGAGTCTAAACTACAGCTGGGCAAATAGAGTCTAAAAAAAAACAAAAAACTTCTTCGATCTGCCAGCAGAGGGCACTGTCTACATACCATTATGTGAGCTCCCCACTTTTTCTGTTCTAGACACAATAAAGTACCCTGTTGGTGGTAACAACGCTGTACTGTCACTGTAACTCTAAAAACACCCACAAAGGCCCCACTTTTGCACAGTCAGCTATGACACCAGTGTTAGACTGCGTCACCAGTACTGCAACAGGCATGTCTGAACTCATAACACCGTTATGTTACATCTCCGTTACACACACACACACGCGCACACAGCACACAAAAGGACAGAGTAATTACATGGAAGTCATGTCGTTGAGAGCATGGTCCAGCTCCTCACTAATGGCCTTATACTTCAGTTTCTGAGCATACAGCTCATCTGTCCATCACAAGAGAGAGGGAAAACAAAGAGAAAGAAAGAAAGAAAGAAAGAAAGGCCACAGAGAGAAACGGGCGAGTGGGAGAGACAGAGAGGAGGTGAAGCGAAAGGAAGAATGGGAGAGAAAAGGAGAGGAAAAAAAGGGAAGTCAGTTGTGAAGCAGGAAAAGGCACAAGGATCTCCAGGCAGGATGGAGCCACGAGGAAGGAAAGAGCAGACACGTGATGAGAGAATGATAGAACAAAAAAAGGAAAGACGAAAAGTTTTACCTTCCAGGTCATCAATGGTCTTCTCCAGTTTAGCCACAGACCTCTCTGCAAACTCAGCACGAGTCTCAGCCTGAAACAAACAAACAAACCAAATAAATACAGACACACACAAAAATAACTACACACTTATTATTTTCACACACTTCAGACAACAGAAATGCTTTGTGCATGGGAAGTGGTGAGATGTGACTTGCCTCTTTCAGTTTATCAGTCAAGATCTTGATCTCTTCCTCATATTTGTCCTCTTTCTGAGAGTACTGCAGAAAAAAAGGATGACACAATCAGTGAGTTACACTTACACACACACACACACACACACACACACACACTTTTATAATACCCAGTTTTTTCTTCTAAGGAAAACTGATGTTAACTGATATCCTGTGTCCATGCATCACTACCATATCAGCAACCTAATCAACAGCTACACACTTAGAAAGGGGACCTGCTGTTAACATTGCACACCCTGCGTGAGTGTGCGTTAGAATAGTGATTCTCTTCTGGGAGCTGAGACCATGTAGATACTTAGTGGTTTACTGCAGTGGAAACTGACACAGCTCTGATAGATATATATATATATATATGTGTGTGTGTGTGTGTGTACATCAGGGCTTGTCCACTGGAATGTGGCTGGAACAGTCACAAACACAAACAGACGCCTCAGTTTGTGTGTGTGTGTGTGTGTGTCATGGCTTTAAGCTGCCTTGTTTCTTTTGGAATCTTAATTTTCTCTCGCCAAAAAAAGTCTGTATAATTTCTAAGCATTTTGTTCCAACTATATTTTTACGTGCGCGAGTATAACCGAAAATAATCGGAGGGACTTTCCACAGCAAAGCTACTTCAACCCTTCACTGAATTTCAAACCCACCTTAGATCCTATTACAATCTGTCGACATCTATCTGAATATAGTGACTGTCACCGTGCTGCAGGTAAAGTGAGTCTGCCAGCTGTGCACCAGTGGCAGACATCCCGGTTCCAGAAGGATACATTACCTACACAGGTGATATGACTAATTATCTGATTTACCTGGCTGCTAATTAGGATGAGCTGGTTTACTAAATGGTTGGATCAAATACATGGCAGGACTTTTACTTTATGAACTCGGGATTTCCGCCTCTGCTCTGCACCTTTAGGCATTTTCTGGGAGGTGATTATACTGAACACGGGCCTGTAACATCTTCAAGAGAATTTACACTGACAGGTCAGTCATGCATTATTAAGGTGCATCGCAGTGAATCTCATCAACACCCTAAGCAGATAACTATCTCTATGTAGTAGACTTAACACCTCCCTCCCCTCATACTGACAGTAATGAAATCCATTCCATGGAATTTAATTGCATGTAAATGGGTATTTGAGGAGTCACATTCCACATCACTCCACACAGCCAATCACTGACATGATGGGTAGAGACGTTATCCAATCACAGGGCTCCAATAGAGGGTGTACGTCATATGCCATGACATCTCTGGCCTTTTGGTATGGATAATAAAGCAAAGGTGGATAGGCCAGTGATACAGGAAACACATTCTGATTAGATGTGCATGACTGCACAGAAGTATTGAATCTAGAGTCCACCAACTGCGAAATACAGAGCTCAACTGACGGTGGATAAATGCTCTTGCAACACATACAGGGCTAAACCTATCAAACTGGAAACTTGAGTATCTCAGTAGACCTAACCCGCCCCCCCCCCCCCTCACTCTACACACCCCACATAATTGGATCCATGCACACACACATGCAGGACCAGCCCCCGGAGCCAGTGGTACCTTTTCGGCCTGGGCCTCCAGGCTCTTAAGATTATTGGTGACATTTTTCAGCTCCTCCTCAAGCTCGGCACACTTACTGCACCGAGGACGGCCATTTTGATGAGAGGCAACATACGAGCATAGAGAGGGAGAGGTCATGAAAAGGCAGGTGAGAAAAAAAAGCCATCAGAGGGAACATTTGAAGGGACAGACACAAACACTGGAAGAAAGAGTGAGAGGCAAGTAAAGGGGGGGGAAAGGCTCAAGTGATACAATAGCATTACAAGGGTGGTATGTCAGAGTGTGTCATACACAGACCCGTGGTCCAAAAGAAAAGGATAAGAAACTGTAAGTGGTCTACTACTGTTGGTGATCATGTAAGATTCCAGTGACTTAGAAAGACTTGTGTTGCTGGTGGTACAGAATTAAATGTATTGTAGTTGCACATGTGTGTGTGTGTGTTCTGTGGAATTAAACAAGCTCTGGCTCAAGTCAAGTGGCACCTTAAAGCATGCTTAGACAAAGCAGAAAGCTGTGAAGCATACAAACATGCTAAGCTAAACAAGGTAACACAATCCATGCAGAGATAAGGAGTGACTTCAGCAAAGAGCAGGCTGGCTTCTGCCCTCGGGACAATAAGGTGTGTCTGTGGTTCTGATTAAGAGAGCCAGGAGGGAGGGAGATAGTGAAAGTGAAAGAGTGAGTGACAGTAACAGAAGCATGAGACAAGAACAAGAACAAGGCAGAAAAAAGGCAGTCCTTGGGAGAGAGAGAGTAGAAATGGGAGGAGAAAGGGTGAGGAAGTAAAAAGGGTACAGCGTGAGACCCCTTAAAGGTAGTGTAGAAAGATGGCGTCTCTGAGGAGTGCAGGGACTTCATCATCTCCGGCTACAATGTGAAAGTCATCACAGGAAGCCCCCACACTAACGCTCACTCCATCTTCACACAGGCCAACATCCCCACACCATCACCATTTCTTTCACCCTCAACTCCACACGAGGCTCTCATAAAGAAAAAAACCCAAGGTGAACCCCACTGGCTGATATGGAACTGCAAACCTTGTAACAACATCATTTCATTCATTCATGTGCAAACACTTTCTCTCTCACACTCACTCTGTGTCAGTCTCTTTTTTTTGTTGCACACACACACACACACACACACACACAAACACACACACACACACTACCTTGTCCTCAGAAACCTGCAGGCTCTTCATTGTTTGGTCCAGTCCCCTAAGTTCCTCCTCCAGACCCTTGGCAGCGCTGTTAGTGCAGGGGAGAGGTTGCAGCATCACCAGGGCAGGGCGCAGGGCAGCATGCACACATCCAACCAAACCACCGGCCAACAACAGGAGAAGGGTGGGGTGGGGGCAGAATTTAGGTCATACCCAAACCCATGCAGGAGCACACGTGCACACACACACACAAACACACACACACACACACACATGTATTTGGTTATGAAGGGAATCGCTGTTGTCATGCAAATGAGGGCATTTTTTCTCATGAGGGGAGAACAATGAGGACCAGCCTTATTATGGGATGGCCCGTCAGATGGGTCTGGGTGGCTGAATGTTTTTGAAAGAGATTCCAGCCCAGAATTACTGCACTCATCCTGGAATGTGTGCTCTGTTCAGTAACAGCTGTATGTGGCCATGGAGGTTTGGATCCTTGCACTGTCTAATGAAGGGGCTTGTATATGGAAACAATCAGTTTGTGTGTGTGTGTGTTTATATATATATATATATATATATATATATATATATATATATATATATATATATATATATATATATGTGTGTGTGTGTGTGTGTGTGTGTGTGTGTGTGTGTAAATTTGACTCACGCCTCGGACAGCTCTGCCCTCTCCTCTGTACGCTCCAGCTCTCCCTCAACAATCACCAGCTTACGGGCAACCTGCATTCACACAGAGAGAGAGAGAGAGCGAGCGAGAGAGAGAGAAAGAGAGAGTGTGTTATAGTGAGCCATGGATGTTTCTCATTACTGAGTAATCTGTGCACATGAGTGCATGTTTTGAACACTCACCTCTTCGTACTTGCGGTCGGCCTCCTCAGCGATGTGCTTGGCCTCCTTCAGCTGGATCTCCTGCAGCTCCATCTTCTCCTCGTCCTTCATGGCCCTGTTCTCAATCACCTTCATCCCTCTGTCACAGAGAGAGAGAGAGAGAGAGAGAGAGAGAGAGAGAGAGAGAGAGAGAGAGAGAGAGAGAGAGGATTTTTATTATCTATTAAACAACCTTTCCAGTCTTTTTCGAATAGGCTTGTTTTGATTGACTATATCGATTCAAGCAGAAATTGCATTGTACATCATCATTGTACTTCTATGAACAAGCCTGGAAAATGGGATCTCCATGACTGTGGGAATCCTATTTATGTGTACATTCAGATTTGTCAATGTCTTGGGTGAATGCACACGCACCTCTCGCTCTCATCAGCGGCCTTCTCAGCCTCCTCAAGCTTCTGCAGGGCAGTGGCCAGACGCTCCTGAGCCCGGTCCAGCTCCTCCTCAACCAGCTGGATACGCCTGTTCAGAGAGGCTACCTCTGCCTCAGCCTGAGCGAGGGATAGAAGAAACAATGGAAGGAAAAGAGAGAATAAAAAAGAACAGAGAGGATTAACAAGAGACACATGGCCAAGAGTAGGCGAGAAAGAGAGGCTGACAGAATGGGACCGGGAGAGAACAACCGATACACATATCTAATAAAAACCCGAGGAGAGGACAACCGACACAAAAGACTCTGCATTCTTCTGCCAGAAAAGGACAAACGTGCGCTCGACATTTTAATGACATTCAAGTCCATGGTTTACATGAACTTTATGCTGCCATTCATGTTTGTGCAGGTGTCCCCAACATTTCATACTGACAAGCTTAGCTGTGCTGAGATTATATAGGCCTGATGCATGCAAAAGCCTATTCCCAGTGGTATGGCCTACCACGAAGAAAGGAGTGAGTGAGGTAATGATAACTATTGATACATTTCTTTATTGTGTAAGGTTTTTAATCCTCCCTCTTTCAAGCTTCAAGTTGAAAACACTAAATTACAACAAATTGTGAAATTGCAACAAAACTGAATGATTCGGCAACACCCTTGCTCTTACAGAATCGCAGTTAACCATTGCGCAGCGTCAGCTGTGCGAAAGCTTTGCTGTTGCTGTAGTTACTAGTCCCGAAACCCGGATATTACGACATCGCTTACAAACTGAGAATTTCGCTCCTAATAAGGAGGTGAGGAATCTAGGGTGAGTCTGTCTGGCACGTTGATTTGCCGGGCATGTTTGAATGAAGACAAGCGCTTTCAACCAGATGATTATGCAATATAACAAAAATCCTCTGCATACATTAAAAAACTCTTTGGTGAGAATGAGAATAGGTTACCTGATCGGGTCTGTAGGTATAGAACAGCTTGTAAGACACTGGACAGGTGCCAGTGCAAGTAATAGCCTACCAACTAGTCTGTGTTAAATGGCTTATAAGTCGGCCATGTGTGTGTGTAGGCCTAAGTAATCGTTCTTAATATGACATTACACATAAATAAGAAAGAAATAAATGTGATCTTAATCGGGTCTTTTTTGTCTGGTCAAGATCGGACGACTTGGAATTCTTTGCACTGGGAGCGGTGAAATATGATCGAGAAAAGCCAATTAGCCTAACGCTAGAGAAAAAAGTTTTGCTTTGTTTTTTACTTGAATATAAAAAGTCATACTGGCCACCCATTAACAACGTTTGGGCCTTCCATCCGGAACGCGCCCAGTTCAGATGTGTCATATAAACTCATGCCAGCTAATTCCAGTAAGTCGGAAAAGTCATCCTCTTTACAAGAAATTGGCTATCTATTTTTCAACGTTCCAGAGTTTCGGTTACAAAGTATAGCCGATAACTTCAATGGTGGGCAAGATGTGCAAGTCAAACAACGTTCAGAAACAGTCAGAAAAGTGTCAGTAACAAAATAAAAATCAGAACAAAATGAATCTTAACGTAGTCTAATTAAAATGTCAATATTTGCGATAAACTCCTCGCCTGTCCACCAATTCCAGTGGTAGGGTATCACGCAGCTTTTACAAATGCATAGCATACGCCTCTCCAACCAAAAAGCATATGCCCTTCATTAGGAAAGAACTCCTCCGAAACGCAACAATGTAGGCTAACTACAACATTAGATAACAACCAGATCTCGGTTACTTAAATGTAACTAAATGAGTTAGACTACTTTACCTGTTCTCTCGAGCGTTTCTCCTCCTCGACCTGTCTCTGCAAAATCTCGGCTCTCTCCTCTGCCTCATCTGCTTGTTGCTGTAAAACTTTGATTTTTCTCTTAACCGCATCGATGCTGTTGATTCCGGCCATATTTGTGCTCCTTTAAAACTAATGTAGTGGTCGAGAATGGTGTCCTATCGACTTGATGGGGCAGAAGGGTGGACCAAGAGAATGGGGGGAGAAAAATGACGGCACCAACGCCCCGCCAACAAGTCAAACGCAGACAGTGATGCGAGTAGGCTATCGGATGGCCGTTTTTATCCAAAACGCTCTTCCCCTCTCGCAATTCCGTTAAGTTATATAATTGCCAGGCCGACTAATCTAAAGTTAGAAAATGACAAAGCT
>NW_027468685.1:12466968-12496968 GCF_046254945.1 Alosa pseudoharengus
GAGAGAGGATTTGTCCGTGTGGCTATGTGTGTTAGGAGGAGCACCGTTTGATGAACTGTCAGCGCCCCATTTGCTAGTGGATGTAAGAGAGTTTCTTTATGGCGTGGCCCCATGGTTACTATGGTTGCTGCTGTTTTTGGTGTGTCCCATGTTTAAGAGCTCCGTTACTCTGCCTGGTTATGTCCTATTCTGCATGTTTACACCGCAAGCAAACACTGGACCCACTTTAGCAGCCATTTAAAGACCTATGGCAGGCTCCTGTGTCTAGGGAAGGGAGGGGAGGTGAATACAAAGCAGACACCGAACAGCTGAAGTCCCCTTCCCTTCCCTGCCACACCACCCCATCCGCTCCCCCTGGGAGCTTAGGGTTTGGTCGCCTTTCCTTACTGAGCTTGGTGTGAAATCTCAGCACCTCCTCTTCACTCCTTTCCACCACGCCAGCTATGCCATGAGGAGAAGAAACACAGAGCCCTGAAACAGGGCTAGTTACAAGGCTGATTCTAATCTAAGGGGTTTCAAGTTTAAAGGGCAGGAGAGTGGCCAACCCCAAAGGCCAAAGGACAGAGGTTAAACGTATATTTAGCATATAGGCTTAGCACATAGATATTGAAGTGCGGGTGGAATATGTTGTTAAATGTAACTTTTACGGTGTTTACTGCGAATGAAGGCCTTAACGTGTTTATTAGTGATCTTAGGACTTCATGACATGTGACTAACCAATTGATGAAAGCACCTTATCAAGTCAAAGTAGTCTTAATGCAGTTCCTATCTATGTGTAGGCCTACACTTAATTTCAGTTGATTGTGTCCTTAGTGCTGCTTTAAATTCAACAGTAATTTAATGCAGCATTTAAGGCAATAAAATATTATCTGCAGCATACATCACTGACAACAACATAAGGTTTGACAATAATAAGATGCTCAGAAGTTTGAATAACAATTAACTGAATGTTAGAAGAGATCTCTTCTCTTTTACATTAATAATTCCTCAATATTGATGTTCAAAGTTGTATAACCGATAACATAAATAAGGCTATATGTTAAAGACGGCCGGTGTTCTCTTTTAATGGAACCTCCTCCCATTTTCTGTCTATATTTATGATATGAGTTCCGTGGTGACATTGGCAGAAAGAAGTCCTCTGAGAGTTTGAGTCTCTCAGCATTGTCCAAGCATGTGTAATGAGTGTCACTTTTAGACACAGGAGAATGTGTGTGAGTGGTGTCTTGATTTCACAGGCAACAGTAAACCATGGTTGGGGTGCAACTGTACGACATCTGATGGAATGGTAACCATAGAGCCAATAGTTCAATAATCACAGAGGGCCGAATGCCAGTGTGTGCAGGAAACAATAAAAATTTTAGTTTACGCTGCACCATTGCCTATACTGATGAAACATAATATACTGTAATTGTATACTGTTTCAGATTTTCTCATGCCACAATTGTACATCTGATGTGCCTACGGATATCATTTGTTTCCATGGCCCTTTCTTAGGTTTTAGGTTTTTTTTACAAACGTAAATGTATATAGGAAAGAGAGAGGGGATGTGAGAGAAACATACATATTATCATGTTGTGTGAGATCCTGTGTGTACGTGTACTGTATATGAGAGAGTGAGAAAGATGGAGTGTGTGTGTGTATGATTGCGAATGCTGATTCTGCCACTCAGGAGATATTAATACCTGTCTCTTGGCTGACATTGTAGTGGGATTACACTTTGTGCTGAGAACAGGCTCTGTAGCGCTGACGGATACCCCCTATCTCCTCACAGCAGCAACCCCTGAACCAGCCTCGATGCACAGCTTGCCCAGCCAACGCGCTCGTGTAAGTCTGACACAATTTTAATACACTCTCTTCTGATACAGTAACAGCATTCAGACTTTGGATATATTTGTCCCTCCCCAAACTGTGATTATGGGATGGATAAGTAGAGATACCAAGAAGCAGTAGAATTGGAACTCAAACTGAAGAGTAGGACACTTCATATTTTGTATTAATTGCTGAAAGTACTTAACAGGCTATTGTAAATATATGTATACTAAGTGGTAATGAATACCATGATAGATGATACAGCCTATTAAAGTACTTTCAGAATTGCGTAGCGGTCCTGTTGTATTAAGTTGTCTGACAGCACAGGTTGGCAAAGCACACAGAACTCAAAATAGAAAGGACACCAATTTCAGCACACAACACCCCATCTATTACTCTATGATGAGTCATAGCAGCAAGACTTAAATTCTTTAATCATTCCTGAATGACAACAGAATCTTAATCATTCTGCAACCACACAGAGACAACATCATATATAATTTGCCAAGGCAGTCACATAAAAGGCAGGAGGACACAAGGCTTCTGTGGTTGGGCTGAGTGGCACAGATAGAAATATGGCACAAGCATCAAATGTAGTCATATAATAATTAAGAAAAACACATTCAGAGATTGTGAAAAGAGTTCTCTTACAAAAGGAACTGATTCATGTCTGACTCATCTGCACGGATTCATGTGCAGGCCACTGGTTAAGAGGAGGCTATAATTCTTTTTACAATAAATCATTTCATTTCACACACTTTCATTTTCACATAATGGAGCATATTGGAAAGTAGTCCCTGATGAGCTGCGAACAGCCCAACCTGACCCTTTGCTCTACCTGTTTAAGAGCATAACTGACCTCTGAACAGCCTCTAGTCACGAGGCGTTGCTCTGTTTTTCAGTCATCGTAAGTTTATCATTTATGGCTTTCCTCCCATAGAGAGTTTTGTGGAAAGGAACGGGAGATTTTTTTCTAACCGAAATGGCTGAGTAATAATAAATAAATTAAATCAACAATGCAATCAATTTCTAAAACAATAACATCTCCCAAATCACATCACGTGCATATTACTTCAGAAATCAAGAGCTGATTAGGAATGTAAGTGTGTGTGTGTGTGTATGTGTGTGTGTGTCTGTGTGTGTGCATGCTTATGAAGTAGTCTCTGAAAGTATATTTACAGTACAATATCTTCGTGCAACATCAAAGAGCCCTACAAACCTACTTGGATCAATGTATTTCAGCCAGACTGTTACTCTATGGTCAGCTCATATAGCTACAGTCTCTCAGCACTACACTAATCCAAACTTAGCAAGTAATTTAAAGAAGTAACTGAAATGCTAGAGTTCATTAAATGATTTTGTCTCTTTTTTTCCCATTGTTGAAAGCACCGCAATGCATTTCTAGGACATCAGGCCTTAAATTCCAGGAAAAGGCTGCCTGGAAATCCAGCTTGCAAAAGTCCATCACTATCACACTTCCTGCTTTGGTACGTATCTTCTCATTGGTCCATGAATGTTTGCAGTCATATGATGCAAATATCAAAAGTAAGGTCTTTATACGCATATTTTTGTCACATATTGCCACTGATCATCAACTGTAGAGCGAAAAGTAAAATAAAATACAAGGATCACAGAGTGGATATATTGGATAACTTAATAAAGTGGATAAAATGCTTCTTTGCAGAGCCCAGAGGAACACTGACACTTATTTCAGAGTTCTACAGTCTGTCCCGTTTCTCTGGGCTATTCTGGAATGTTCTTGAATGTTCTCATTAGCAGTGAGACACCTCCAGGTCGCGGTGTTCCGCTGCCTCCTCCTCTGGAATGTCTTGCAGATCTGAAAAAAAACAATGGCAAATCATCAATAAGGACATCTGAACAACCAGTTATGTGAACTAAATAACACCATATTATTAATCAATAATGACAAAATGTAAAAACTGTCGTGTGGAACCCTGTAATATGCTGTCTTAAGGGACTACAATCACATAAATAAACTAGCTGAATTGGAACTGAGCTGAATAAACAGAACAGGGATAATTTTAGGTCTAGTTTGTGCCATTAGTGTGTGTGCTGACATAAATAGTGACAGCGGAGGGGGGAAAGGAGCCACTGTAACCTGATGGCTTAAAGTCAAGCATCTGCAGGCTTAGACTGCCCAGTGTCAGCTCGCTGTCTCTGGATCCCAAGACCTGCTGTCACAGAAGCTTTTACCTTGTTACTAGACTGACAAAGACAGGCGGCTGCCTGTCCTGAAATGCTAACCACCTACACGACCCATGGAGATAGGGAGGAGGAGGAGACAGATAAAGATGAATTTGCGAGGCAGACAAAATGGATGAGGTGTAGCTTGCTGTATCTGAGACAGAAAAAGAGAGATTGTGTGTGTGTGTGTGTGTGTGTGTGTGTTAGAACGAGACCGAGTGCCTTTGAAATTTGTGGATGTTTATTGCCTGTTCCTGAAAGTGTGTGTGTGTGTGTGTGTGTGTGTGTGTGTGTGTGTGTGTGTGTGTGTATGTTGTGCCCACACACTTGTGGGACTGTGCCTGGGAGAGTGTAACTGAGTGCCTGTGTGCATCACACATCTCCTCTCCTGACCACATCGATTAGCGTTACATAACCCAGTGAGTGGGCAGGTATTAGCATTGTGGAGAGGCTAAAGTTTAGCACATCTGAGCTCCACAGCTGCGCTGCGGAGGAACACCAACTCTTCTCCACTATGGCTCTGTCAGAGGCCAGAGCACAGACTTCCTCCATTGTTAAAGACACTCTCATTAATTTTTCGCATGTGAATCAAAGGTGCTCGACGGACTAAAAAGAGTAATATCTTTAATGTTTTGGAGCTTTTCTGATAAAGATTAATATAACGTTAGTGTCGATATAGTGTAGTTTTGCTACTACCATGTGCTGAAGTGTATTTCTTCACAAATTCTACTGACATTTTAGAAGTGATAGGTGGAGGTGTGCTCTTTATTTCAGAACATCGAAAAGAATAGCTACAGCAAGACAAGGAGAGCCTCAAGATGAATCATAGTAGGTTAAACTACTGGTGCAGATTATAGCAATAAAAGCCCTTGTCAGTGTTCAGTACATACAGTGCATAACAATGACTTATATGTCTTACTTTACAGACGCCTGTTGCCACTGTTTTACCCGTCAAGTGAGAGCTATATTTATACTCTACATTGTAATAAGCACATTGCTCACAGACCTCTTGGGCTCTCTGATCGCGGTGACAACTTCACATCGTCATCGTCTCCGTCATCATCGTCATCAGAGATAATGTCAACATCACTGCAGCCCTGCAAGCCATCCGATTGGTCCATCGATTCCTGACTGGGTAATTGGGTGTCTGTGTTTGGGTCCGTGTCACTTTCCCTGCGTCTCGGAGCCTGAAAGATGTAAAGGTCAAATGTGAATGGAGTTGACCTGTGTGTGTGTGACAAATGGGAATTCTGTGCATATAATGTTTTTAACACATAAATGCATAGATGCATAAATCTATCTACTTACAATTCACAAATTTAATATGACATCAAAGAATGTCAGAATGTCAGGAATTACTAGTACAAGTATTATTAAATGCAGCTTTTGCAGATATTCTGTACCATATAAACTTGAAACAATCAATACCACATAAATATTGGATATTGATATATAATTCCGAGTTACACAGAATTACTGCATCTCGACAGCAAAGGTCAGTTGACCCCTGACCTTCTACTCCCTGTCCTCTGACCTGTTGTGAGGCTGCAGTTCCACTGCCGTCCCCCAGGGCGTTGCTGCTGTTGCTGCTCTTGAGCTCCTTCAGCTGCCTCTCCAGGTGGACGCGGTGCTTCTCGCAGTCGCGGAGCCGACCATCAGCGCCCCGCAGTCGCACCAGCTCCTCCTGCAGCAGGCTGTGCTGTCTCTGCAGCAGCGTCAGCTCGCCCACGCCACCGTCCACGCCCCCGTCCCGCGACAGAGAGCGGACCACGCGCCCGCCGGAGGTCTCGGGGGCCATGGAGGTCTCGCGCAGGTAAAACTCTAAAATGGAGTCCTGCTTGATCACTGCAGCCTGAGAGGGAAGCCAAAGGAAAGTGCTCACTCTTAAAATGAATGTGTTGAAAACAACACAACTTCTGTTGTTTTTAACATATCTCTGTGACCAGATAGGGACAACACAGTTTGTGTTGTTTCCTTTCTTATTTGTTACAGAATATGTGTTGAAAATAATACAACTTGCGTTGAAAGCAACACAACTTGCGTTGTTTTTTAACACATCTCTGTGTCCAGATAGGGACAACACATTGGTTTTAAGAGTGCTCTATGTTTTCTTGTGACTTATACACATAACGTATTGGAGGTCATATTGTGTTGTAAGTATTTACATCAAACAAGCATCACCTTCTTTGAAGATGGACAGAGTATCTTATCAGGGTGTGTTCTATTCACATTATCATTATGATATTTAGGATCAGTCGACGACTTGGTCCTTTATGAATATAGAAGTTCTTCAGCGCATTAAAGGCTTGGGTCTTGTAAGATTTAGAAGATTTGAAATATTGAAAAAGGGCTAGAATATTTGTATAAAATAATTTAACAAACTTAACAAAACATTTTCCACTTTCTCATCTATGACTCACCTAGTTTTCTGAACGCCCTGAAGCTACCAACACAGACAAATTACCCTATAAATATTCAGTCTATGAGGCTTTCACCCCGTGGGAGACCAAGCAGTTATTATGGGATGGAAACTGACCTGAAGAGCATGAAGCTGGGTACTTAGATTCACCAACCTCTGGGACACCTCCTACAACAGACACAAACGCATACAATCACTTCTCTGTTGGATACAGTTACTCTAGCATCATGAGCAGATATAGGTTAAAGCTTTCTTTTTCACTGTAACCACGACAGTACCTCACTTGGAGTTCTATCCTCCATCTGATTGCCATTGCGGTCCTGTGCCTGTGCACACACACACACACACACATACAGAGAGAGAGAAGCACTAAGTTAAATATTAACAGTGTAATTTGCAACACACAAAACTAAGAAATTGCAAACAGTTAGTGGTACTCCTGACTGTGGTTTGCGGTTTCTGATTTGTGAGCGGACATGCTTGTACAAGTGTGAGACAGCATTTAATGGAAACTTATTCAGAGGGCATCAGGAAACAAGCAAGGTGCTGTTGCCATGGTAACATGTGGGCGATGCTACGAATTATGCAAGAGAATGAGCAATTATCTCACTTAGTTGAACAACAATTATGAAGGTCAATAAAAATAAATAAAAATAGATGGATAGATAGATAGCTACTTTATTGATCCCCAGGGGAAATTCAAGTTATATGGAAATATTGCAAGCTGATGGGAACAGATAATAAGCCTTCATCACTGTTATGTGGCATTCCATGTGGAATGCGTCCATGTGGTTTTCAAAAGTGAAAAACAGAAAACAGAATGTTTTTGTCTGTGTGTGTGTGTGTGTGTGTGTGTGTGTGTGTGTGTGTGTGTGCGTGTGATCGTGTCTTTTCTCTCACATGAGAGGCCGAGGACTCCGGAGCACCATTAATAATCACCTCTTGTCCATCTGATTGAAAGAAAAAAAGATTGAAAGAGAGAAACATGGGGAGACAAGGAGAGAAAGATAAAAGAAAAACTACTGTTAGATCTGTAGACTTACAAAAACAGAGTGCTACAGAGGCAAAAAGGTAACCCACCTCACACTTGTGCATAAATATAAACACATATGCTCACAGACACACACACACACACACACACACATACACATACACACACACACACACACACACACACACACACACACACACACAGCATATCACACTGAATTACTCACTGATAACTAGTCCTCCTGTAAAACTGTGGTGGCCATTGGTGCTGCAGGAAAGAGGCACCTCCATATTCGACCCCAGCAACACCTCAGTCAACTTATCAACTACACAGAGGAAAGAGACCTTGAAAACATCTTCTTTATTTCCTCTTTCTTTTACACACACACATAAAGTGGGATAATCCTCTTTCAGCTATATATGCATGTATGTATCTATCCATCAAATCACAAAAAAAAAATCTATTAAATCTATTTTGGGGATTTCATATTTTTAGGCTATAAGGATTCAACCCACTTCCATTGAATTATGCTAAGTTAGGCTAAAGGTGGGGACTGGGGGTGTGTTATTGCACACACAGAGAGGAGAAGGGTATGTGTCCTGACTATCCTCTTATCTAACTCTGGGGTAGACGGCTAATAAGCTAATTTTCCAAAAGTTTGTGTGTTGCTTTTAAAGGAGAATGCCCATGAGAAGACCTACAAATCTGGACAATGCAGAGATATTATGTAAATGCTTTTCAAATTCCCTGATTTGTGCCCTCCACCTTGAGATGCTGTGAGATGAGCTAGGAGAACACTAAGGGTGTTTTATTGGCAAAGGGAGGCTTTACAAAGAATTAAATGGCAAACACATATTTATTTATTTTTTTTCTTCTTCAGGGAATAAATGTCTCAAAGGTTGGGTTTTTCCTCATTATTTTCATTGTGAAACTTGGTAAAATGCCAAAAAGATCATTTTTGATGCCTCTTTTCACTCTGTGATGGGTACATACATACATATGTATGTAGGCCTATGTGTGCACACATACATGTTGATAAGTATGTGTGTATGTGCAGTATGTAAATATATTTGGTGATGCTGTCTGTCTCCTACCTTCATTGATAGCTTCAGTGAGCAGCCCTTCAGCACGGGGGGCCTGGGGCGTGTCCGCTCTGAACAGGTTCCTGCAGTTGGACGGCAGCATGACCTCGTGACCTCCCGTGACCTCAAGGAGGTCAGTGAAGAGCATCACCCGCTCCTGGAGCAGCTCCAGCACCTCGCGGTCCTTCTGCTGGATATCCGCTGGGCAGGACAGAGAAGGACAGAGACATGTGATAAGGAGGGAGGACAGGGGGAGGAGATAAAGAGGACTGATACCAGTCAATGAAAACATCAGTTTTCCCTTTAACCCTTAAAGGAGTACCGTCACACCAGTGTGACGGGAATGTTGAGAAATGAACGTTCTAAAGAATATCTGGGTTCATTGAATTCAAGATAGAATTTTAGAACCTTCAATTGTTGCGGAACTTAGAACATTCAAAAACCTACTCCTTTAAGGGTTAAATATGGCATCCGTTGATGCATGTAAGACATTTTGTCAATGTAATGATGAAAAGTACTCCCCAACTAAAAACACATTTTACACATTTACATTACATACACATTTTTGTAGATTGTTGTCCTTAAATACATCTTTGGTATTCCAGATACTCACCTTTAAGTCTACGCATTAAGGCCTTATCTTCAGTCTCTATCAGAGGGAATTCCTGCCTAGAGGGACATCTGTCAAAACAGATAGGAATTAGTGTGGGAATGTGGGAATATGTGAGTGAGTGTGTGTGTGTGTGTGTGTGTGTGTGTTGCGTGTGTGTATGAGTGCATCTGAGGATAGGCGTCCAGAGTGAGATGGCTGATGTGTTCAGGGCAGGGTTTCCGTTGTCCGGTAATTACTGGATACCGTCCGATTGAAATTGGCTAATAATCCCGCCCCCCTAACACAATCTGAATTTGAGAATAAGCCTTAAAATGTAAGCCTATTAAAGCAATACGTCCTTTGGCTATGTTTTTAAATGTACAGGCTCTACCGTTTGAAAGCTATTAAACAACACGCATAGCCTATACTGCACTTCAAATAGGAAACATTTCAAATAGGAAGCGCACGCTTAAAACGTCCATGTTAAACAACGAACAAATGAGTGAGGCGGTTCAAACATGGCCAGGCCCAGGCAGACTAGCCTTAAAAGTTTTTTCAGAGGCCAGACGCAATTGATGATGATAAATTGGTAACGTCTGAAGCCTCAGACGTCCGGTCAACTCCACCACCACCAGATAAAAAGCATAAGTGTCGGGCGTATCTGTCAGAATCATGATGTTGGAAGTGGAGTTGCCGGGTTGCGGCCGCTCCAAGACACTGTCATTCTCCGTGTACACTGGACATGCAACTGTGTTCTGTACCCAAAGCATACAGTAGGCCTATGGTTTCTCTGTCTATGATCTGCAGGGTTAGGGCCTCCTCGACGAGGAGATTGCTGGTCCGCGGATAATTTCCGGCACAATTAAACGGTATCATTGAGCTGCGGACCGAAAGAAAAAGAAACGAAACATTTCCCAGAATAGAAAATATTTCTTAATTTATTGTTATCAAATAAAGAGGCATAGCCTTAGGGGGTAGTGGTGTGAGCGCTCATTCTTGTGTGTGCGCATCTGTGCAAGTTAAACAGTTGAACCACTGGAGATAACGTGGGTAGCAGCAACAAACAACGTAGCCTTTTTAAAACAATGAACGAAGTGGACTCTTGCTGTCCATGAAAACATAGATACTGGCTAGATCTTGTTAGGCATGTTTACGTAAGTTAGGCTAATGAACATGTTGCATTCTATTCAGCCTGATTATGTCATTCTTTAAGATACATAGCCTGTCTCCAGTTTTCCTCAACTTGACTAGGTAATTAAGAAGCGATAATAGGATATTTGACCGGCATATCATCAAAATGTCCGGAAAACGAAACCTCTGCCGGTCACTTTGACCGGCACCATTTTTTCCTAGCGGAAACTCTGGTTCAGGGAACCCGAGGGGTGTGAACTGTATGAACAGTATGCATTGTGGTTGCCTTAGTATACTCAGTGAAATGAGTAATGTTAGCTTGAGGGCAGGTATATTTACAAAGTAGGTGTTCTGCATAAGTGGATACTGCACTATGTTGAGTGGCCAAATACCGTACTCAAATGTTTAATACAGAGATTGACGCTTTGGACACGTTGCTTTTTGTAAGAAGCCTATCCAAGTATCTATGTGACCTATGACACCTTTATGTGAGTGCCACTCTATGACACCTTTATGTGTGTGCAAGTGTGTGTGTGTGTGTGTGTGTGTGTGTGTGTGTGTGCGTGTGTGTGTGTGTGTGTGTGTGTGTTTGTATGTGTGTGTGTGCGTGTGTGTGTGTGTTTTTACCTGAGAACAGCTTGCTGTATGTGGCGTATCCAGGTGTTGCGGTCATCTTTGGAGGCGGCATGAAGCTCATACATTTCTGGGGGGCTGGACTCACTGCTGATGAGGAAGAACCCTCGCTCCTGATTGGCTATGTCCCTCACCAGGAGATTCTGCAAGGAGACAACCGCTGGCTTGTCCTGAAATAGACAAAAAGGGGGAGGGGAGGGGGGAGGGGGTTGTGTGATTATAACCCCAGGTGAGATAAAACATTGTTTTTTGGGTGTCTTTCAAAGAAACAAGATGTTTGCGTACAGTCCTGATTTATCTTTGATAGATAAATCAAAGAGAGCTTATGATCACAAGACTGGCAGCGAGACAGTCAGATAGACAGGGAGTGTGTGTGTGCGTGTGTGTGTGTGTGTGTGTGTGTGAAAGAGAGAGAGAGAGAGAGAGAGAGAAAGAGAGAGAGAGATTTTGTACATACCAGGCAGGGAAAGATGTATCTTTGATCTTTTTCTTGCAGGAACACCAGGATATCTGTCATCAGTAAGACCTGTACATCTACATATACAAACACATATTCAATTAAAAATTATAATTAGTTGAAAGATGATTTTCACAAAACCGAACCCCAACATGACATCTAGACATACACAACCATTCTCCCTCCCACACACACGCATACACACACACACACACACACCTTTGAGCCTGGAGCCGGGGGTTTTCCACAGCAGCGTGCCCTCGTGGATGAGGCGTCGGCGCGACAGCTCGGCAGGCCTGAAGAGGGCGCCAGAGCGCAGCTTGGCCTCGGCGCGGGGGTCTAGCCGGGCCTGGAACTCCTGCAGCCGATGCGTGCGCTCCAGCTCCAGCACTTGCTCGTCCACCGAGCTCAGCAGCTCCCGCAGTGCAGCCAGTGCCTGGGACAGACTCTCCGCCTCCTCGGGGCTCTCTGGGGGGGACAGATCGTCCGTCAGTCACACACTCAGCACCAGTGTAAGTGTACATACACATACACATACACACACATACACACACACACACACACACACTCACACACAAACTCACAGAACAACACACACACACACACACACACACACACACAAACTCACACACAAACTCACACACACTCACACACAAACTCACACGACAACACACACACACACACACACACACACTCACACACAAACTCACAGAACAACACACACACACACACACACACACACAAACATATGCACCCATCGCTGTATGTATGCAAACACACTTATATGCACAACACATACACATACATACAATGCACAATTCACAACACACACTGGTATCCAGATGCACACTTCCAGAGCTCGTTCGGTCCTCCTCAAGTGCTCTCTAGGTCCTCCATATTGTGAAAAGCCAAGCTAATGTTGGCCTCTCCATTAGAAACTGAAGGAAGTCACCATAGAGAGCACTTGAGGAGGCATTTGAGGGGCACAACACTAGCCTATTTAGTACACTACAACCCATCATACTCAAAGCAACAGACAGATATCAATGTGATACTGACAACACAGAGATAGGACAACATTCCACTTTTTTCATTGTTCTCCCTGTTACTATGGTGACTGCTCACCCTTAGTGTTGTCGAGGATACGCTGGACCAGGACAGGGTATTTGGTGATGCGCTGGGTGACCAGGAGGATGCACTCCTGGTAACCATGACGACGCAGGAGAGGACCCCTACCGACTCGCTGTGAAAGAGACAGCCATGAGGTGAGAGTAGGAGGAGGAGGAAAGAGAGAATAAAAAAAGGGAGAGAGAGAAAGAGAGAGAGGTGATTGAGAGAAAGAGCAGCGGAATGTGGAGGGCATGGGGGAGTACATTTCTCGCGGCATTCAAGCCAGTCGCAGCAGATTTACAAGCCAGAGGGCTTGACCAGACGTACACTTAGCCCCTTGGAAAACCCATGAACCGGTTAGTGAGTTCATGAATCTTTTCTACATGCGCACGAACACACACACACACACACACACACACACACACACACACACACACAGTGTTGACTTTCCACCCACTCCTCATATATTACTGTCCATTTATTAACCCACCCACACTTATCCTATCTGTCCTTCCTTCTCTCTCTTTCTCTCTCCTCTCTCTACCTCCCTCCTTTCTCTCTCTCTCTCTCTCTGTCACTCACTCCATCTTACTCTCCCATACTCCCTCTTCTCTACACAAACTCATTCCATTCTCTCTCACCCAATCCTGACCCCCCCCCCCCCCACACACACACACACACCGTGTCTACATCACACCCAGATGAACCGCTGGTGTCTCTGTTGGAAGCCAACGGAAGCTATTCAAAAGGTTAGTGCACACAGTGCATAGTCTATCTCTCTCTTTATTTCTCTTTTTTTCTCTGTCTCCCTCTCTCTCTCTCTCTGTCTCTCTCTCTGTCTTTCCACACACACACACACACACACACACACACATATACACACACACACACACACAGACACACACACACAAACACACAGTGTATGTCCCTCTGCCCCTTACCCGTATAAAGTACTGCAGCCTCTTTTCTCGGGCAAACAACTCTTTGTAGCGCTTCACTGCCTTCAGGTGCCGACTGCAGAACTCTGCGTATGTCTTCCTCATCTCATCTGCAGTCTGCCCTGAGAACTGAACACACACACAAACACAAAATATCACATCAAACACACTACACCTCTAACATATCAGTGCACAAATTTGTAAAACATAAATATAAGACCACACATACTCACATTTATACTTAACTACCTGTTAACCACACTCACTCACACACACACACACTCAGATACACACACACACACACACACACTCTCTCAAACACACACACACACACACTCTGACACACAGACAGACACACACACACACATAAACACACACACACACACTCGCACACACACACTCGTGCACACACACACACACACACACACACACACACACACTTGCACCCACACGCACCCACACACTTGCACACACACACACACACACACACACACACACACACACACCTGATCGAACAGGATGTCCCCCAGCTGGTGGATGGTGAAGTTGTGCTCGCTGCCTGGCTGCAGGCAGTGGTTGCGGCGCAGGAGCAGCTGGGCCAGAAAGCGGCGGTGCAGGGCCAGCAGGCGGTCCAGGCAGGGGAAGAGCACGTTGACCGTGCCCGGCTCCAGCTGCACCTCCTCCAGCATCCCCCGCCGCAGCACGCCGTCCATGATGCGCAGCGTCCGCAGGTGATGCATCTCCGTCTGGATCAGCTCTGACGTAGTGGGGGGACGGAAGATGGACAAAGTGGTGGAAGAGAGACAGAGAGAGAGAGAGAGAGAGAGAGAGAGAGAGAGAGAGAGAGACAGAGAGAAAGAGAGAGAGAGGGGTGAGACAGAGAGAAAGAGGAAGAGAGGGAAAGACAGGGTGTTACAGGACATAGAAGAGAAATGAAACAAGTTGATGTTACTTAAGGAAAACTGTTGATGGATGATAGTCTTCAATTCAGAGTTTTTTCTTTGTGTCTTTAAAGGGCAAATGCACAGACAGGCTATATCTAGATGACAACAGTTAAAGGAACTGTGTGATTTTTGCACTTGTTTCCAATTGAGCAACAGACTGTCAGCACATATGTTTGTTCACATACAGTAAGTCACATAAACAAGTAGTCATTTTAAAATGAACTGGGTTTTAATCCTTTGATGATATGAAAGACTGTAGCTTTTCTTACCGTAAATGACATCTTGTCTCTTGATGACATCTTTGCGGTGAGTCTGTAAGTAGGCGGAGTCAACAGCTGTACTCCACGAATCAGCTTCAAAGTCCCGCCCCTCAATCTCCATCTCCTCCAGCATAGACGTGTAATAGGTCTCTCCTGAAAGAGTGGACGAGGCATACATTGTTTGTTTGTCTAATTTGTCTGTTTATGATATAAACAGACACATAAACTTTATGTGGTTCCACTGTGCACAGTATGCTTGTGTGTGATAGTTTTGTGACTTTCATGTATATGTGCAATTTTATATGTGCAGTATCTTTGGAGTTTTCTATGACTGGATCATGGAAATATGTGGATTTGTGATGAATGGGTATGTATATGTATTTGTTTGTGTACATGTTTGTCCATGTGTGTGTGTGAGTGTGTGTGTGTGTGTGTGTGTGTGTGTGTGTGTGTGTGTGCATGTGTGTGTGTGTGTGTCTCACCCTCATCATTAAGAGACTCCATAGACATGGTTCTGCTTCTAAAGTTGAGTGAGTCTGTTGACTGAGAGAGAATCCTGCGCAGTCCCAAAGGATAGTCATCATTCATAGTCCTATATACACATGTGTGCACAGACACACATAGCACCACCACGACAGCCATCACCATGCACACAAATACACATCACATACACACACACACACACACACACACACACACGCATGTCACACATGCACATTCATACCAATGCACACATACACAATACACCAACATACACACAAACGCATGCAAATAGACAAGACAAACAAACAAACAAACAAAAAAAGAACAAAAATCATAGTGAGCAAGCATGTAGAGACTTATCAAGCACAATAACACAAAAACAAACAAAATATGAAAAAAACTTAACAACACGGGCACAATTGTGCAACAAACACATTACAACACTAAACAACCAAACACAAGCCTGCTGGGGAGTTTGCAACAGTACCACAACAGTGTTACAACATTTGAAAGATATACTAATACTAAGACATCTCTTCCTTTAAACACTAGTGATAATCATATGGAGACACAAGTACAGAGAGGAAGACATACATGCACAGGAAGTAAAAGTAGTAGTAATTGTACACAATATGCTGAGGACTGCATAGAGCTTATGTGCATCAAGTATGAAACAATATGCAACGAACGTTTGAACGTTATATACCCTTCAGCAACAAAAAAGCTACTGTACTTTACTGTAATGAAAACTCTGTCTACTTCTCGATATCTGCCACCAGCCTATAGCAGAAGAGCCTTTAACTCACCCTGCAATGTTATTGGTGGAGACGCTCTTGGAGATGGAGAGGGTGGAGCGTCCGCGGCGAGAGCCCAGCAGTGATTGGCGGAGGCTGTCGGACGGGTAGATGGCCGAGCTGGGCCTCTCCCTCATCAGGGTACCTGTGGAAGAGAGGACACGGAGGATGGATGGAGAGATGGAGGGACGAGAAACAAAATGGTGGACGGACAGGAACGACACCAATTGAACACGAACGAGATGGATAAAACGGTGGGAGTAGGGAGAGTTGATGGAAGAGGAGGGAACGGAGAGAGAGAGAGATAAGGATAAAAGGCGGATGAGAAAGAGGTAGTGGAGAAGAACAAGGTGATGAGGTTAAAAAGAAAGGGGGCATTAGAACTTTCTCAGGATATAATAGTGGACACCACATATGTCATCCACCAAGACTGGGTTCAAACTAGGAGTTTCATCAATTAGTCGACTAATAAAATCAGTAGTTGGTGTCAACTAGTAGTGGAGAGAAAGGCTAAACGCTAAACAGGCTAGACATTCCTATGTATGGGAGTGTATTTGACGAGATCTATTCACCCTTGTTAAGGCAGGTAAATGTAGAGTAGTTGTTTGTGTCTGTGCAAGAGATTTGTCTGTAGAACTCAACAAAATGTGGCAGAGACTTACTCTTGTTGCGCATCGTCACACTCTGATAAGACGAACTGGTCCTTGACAATGCCATCTTCTGTTGCTGTGGCAACGCAGAGGATCAGAGCATGATTGGTTAGATGACAGCAGATCAGTGACACGTTCATGTCTCCTACTTTGACTCACATATTATTCATAGTGGTTTATCAAACAAGTTGCAAGATCTCTTCAAACTACAGAAGGGAATAGTTTCCTGATCACAGTTTCTGTCTGAAGAATATTCAAGAGGATCAAATCCACTGTGGTGAGTCCTATTTATTCCAAAAGGGGAAACAGCATCTTATCTCTTAGTCAGCCTTCGTAAAGAGTTCTGTGTTAGTAGCTGGGAGTTAAGTCTTTCCTCAGCACCACCCCCTCTGTTAAAGCCCTTGTCCTATGTTCTATAGACCCCAACAAACCCCACACCTTCCCTCTAACCCCTCTCTTACCCTCTGCTTCATTTTGGCGCAGTTGGGCAGGGTGTCACGGCATCGGTTGTGGATGGTGACATTGCAGGCTGAAAGAAATGGACAAACATGGGTTCACAGGGTCTCTATGGAACACGTTCCTATCTTCATGCACTTTTTAATCTGGTCTGTTCTCTCCTCTTGGCTCTACATCAGTCTTTCATAATGCCATAGCGACACTCTCACACACTTTCACTTGCTAACAGGTCTCTCTCTCTCTCTTTCTCTATCTCTCTCTCTGCTGCTTCCCTCTCAAGCTTTCATGGTCCATTGTTTCAAATCAATTGCACTTCCTGTTTTGGGGGTGATTGAACAGGAAAAGGAATGGGGGCTTACGAGGGGGTTCCCCCGAAGCCCCCTCTTTCCACAACTATCTTTCCCAGCAGCTTAGCAACTCCACCCCGACACATTGAAATACACACACACACACACACACACACACACACACACACACACACACACACACACACACACACACACACACACACACACACACACACACACACACACACACACACACACACACACACACATAAAGGTGTCTAGGGTCACATACTGTAGGTACTAGTACAGGCTTCTTACAAAAAGCAACGTGTCCAAAGCGTCACTCTCTGTATTACAGTAAACATTTGAGTATTTGGCTACGCAACACAGCACAGTATCCACTTATGCAGAACACCTCAGAGTTTTACAACCCTACTGCTTGAGCTTGTTTCATGAACCAATCTGATAACACAGTGTAGATGCTCACTCAACGGAAAGGGTGTGGTGTGTGTGTCCACAACTGTGGTGTGTGGGTGTGTGTGCATATGTGTGCAGGTGGGTGTGTATGTGCGTGTGTGTGTGTCTGTGTGTGTGTGTGCGCCCAAGTTTGTGACTCAGTTCATTCATTAAGGGGCGTAGGCGGTGGTAGTAGCTGGTAAGACTTAACTGTAAGTAGTGCAGTTAGCTCTGATCATAGCAGCTTGATTTCTTTCACCTGTGCAGTGCACAGCTGATTGATCTGAGCTCAACACAATGCAGCTGCAGTGTAAACATGTTTGACACATTTTATTTTAAAAGGGGCAATATTCTGTGGAAGCTAATCTCTTGAGTTCATCAGAGAAAAGTGAAGCAACTTGGTAAAACTACCCTCCCTTACTGCTACCTTGGCATGCACAGATAGAGAAATAAAGCCTTGTCCTCAGATCAAAATCACTGACTGAGTCTCCCTCTCTGTTGTCTCCTTATTGAGCACTAATACATACTGCATATTAATTATATATTAATGACTAACATGTGTTCCCTAAACTAAAGTGTAACCAAAATTACCAGCAGTATTTAGAAAATAAAACAATGGTCCCAGTTTCTATCACAAATTGTTTCGACTGCTTTTTTTCAGGGATGTTCAACTGCTTTTGTTCCTCCAGTGCTCCTTGGAGATTTTGGGAAGTGTGAATGCTGACCTTTCTGGCCTAATACATACGGTGCTTTCTTGACCAGTTCCCTGAGGCGTGTAAGTCTGCATGCGCCAACTACTGTACGCTGGCAGCAAGTCCGGAAAGCTCTGTGTTGTGCTGAGTAAATGCGTCTTTGTATGGTGTTCTTTTTATTTTATTAACTGTTGTCATCAGGGTTTTTATGAGTGTATTGCAGTGTGAATGCTTGTTGGTAGACAACACACGGCTGCTGGACATCTGAATTTCCCCTACGGGAATGAATAAAAGTATCTATCTATCTATCTATCTATCTATCTATCTATCTTCTATCTATCTATCTATCTATCTACTATCTATCTATCTATCTATCTATCTATCTATATATCTTTACGCTTCATAGTAAACGAAGAGGGGATGGAAGGAACGATGAGCAGAGTGTTGATTATCTCATGGTCCATCCCTCAGCAGTGTGTAGGAGGCCTGGGCACTCTCCAAAGGTACTGGGCACACTGCTCCTGCCTCGCAATCCACCAAGTGGGAGTGTGTGAGAGTGTGTGTGTGTTTTGTATAAATACAGAATGTGGTATCTGTATACAGGTGTGTGTGTGTGTGTATGTGTGTGTGTGTGTAAGTACAGTATGTGTACACATGCATTGCGGCTTGTGCATTTTGGCATGATGGTATCAAATTTAGTAAATCCTTTAAACATCTCTTTTAGGTGGTGTGGAGATAGCAGAATCCCCCCCCCACACACACGCACGTACACATGCACATGCACACACACACACACACACACACACATGACAAGTGTATTCCAGTGTGTGGTTGAAAGTGGGGGAAAAGACAGTATGAATAAAGTGTCTATGTGGGAACACAACTGCGTGTTATTATTCCATTCAGATGACTGAGAGCTATGTGCAGGCACACCAGATACAGTTCTTTACAGAGAGAGAGACCAACTATATAGACATATTTGTATGTGCATGTGTATGATATACTCTGCGTGTGTCATGTATCATGTACATGCAGTGTTTGTGTGCTTGTGTGTCTATGACTGTGAGTTTATGTGCATGTGCTTTATACAGTGCATTGTATTACATCAGTGTGTGTGTGTGTGTGTGTGTGTGTGTGTGTGTGTGTGTGTGTGTGTGTGTGTGTGTGTGTGTGTGTGTGTGTGTGTGTGTGTGTGTGTGTGTGTGTGTGTGTGTGTGTGTGTGTGTGTGTGTGTGTGCGAGAGAGAGAGAGAGCGAGAGCGAGAGAGAGACTATACTGTAGAAATGTATAAGCATGTCTGTGTATGTGGTGTGTGGGTGTGCTGGTGATGTGTAACTCACTGGGACAGCTGAGGGCCTCTTTGGCAGTGATGCTCTTGTTGCAGGCTGAACAGAGCGTCGTCGCGGAAACAGTTAGGGAGGTGTAGAGGTGTCCGTTGCTATAGCGAGCCTCCCGCTCCCTCGCCTCCCTCTCCAGCTCGCGCATGCGCTCCTTCTCCTTATTCTGAGCGAGAAACAAACACACACACACACACACACACACACACACACACACACAGACACTATTATTACCTTTGTGTTCCTCATCATTACCGTAAAGAACTGACAGTCATAATTAAAACCCACTCTTCTGTGCACCCTGGACGGAGCAGCAGATGAGCTCTAGGCCCACTGATGAGCTCTAGATGAAATGCGGTATGAGTGAGCATCGCCCAGACGGGCCAATCAGGGCTGTGCAGCAGTGAGCCTCATCCTCATTCTAGACTGAGAGTTGCACAGCATGAGGCAGCAGGGTGGACCAACTGCAAAGAGCTTTAGCGCTAGGACCGGCTAGCTAGCTTTAGCGCTAGCACCGGCCATCAGTGAGAAACATTCTGAGGGAGAAGCGCCAGCAATGCTGCTGTGTATATGAGCACCACCATGCTGTTCATGACATGCCAGAAAAACAGATTCAAGGTAAAACACGCTTTGCATGGGGGGACTGCTGTTGGGCTGCCTCCTACGCATGAGCACTTTGAAAAGCTCCAATGATTAGCACACGACAGGGAAATGCTGTGCGAGAAGTCGGTAGCTTTGATGCCACATCTGGTGTGAGAATGAGGGTTACTCCCAAACCCCCTTGCGACACACCCAGGCCAAACCTCCAGGGTACGGTTGCCTAGCTTCCTGTTTTGATTTCCAGACATAGTCTTAAGCGTTAAGTCCATAAGGACCCACATGGTAAGATGATTTCTACCTCATGTCATCTCACCTTCTGCTTTCGGTTTAAAACAGAAGCTGACTAGCAGCCATTTACCAATATGAAAACTACTGGGCAATACTGGTAGTCAATAATGTACCTCTAAAATAAATGTTAAACCTATTGTATTCTTTTAAACCAATACATTTTTAAAATGCTGAGACATTCTAATTAACCTTTTCACTTTCAACCTATGTGAACATTTAATTCATAAGGAGTGTCTGGGAATTAATTAATTTGAAAATCTATGTTTAGAATATATTCAATATAGAGTATATTATAAAAAAAAACTAATACAAGGTGGATACAGATTTCTAGCCAATTTACTCATGCATTCTTACAGCTAATTTCTAATTTCTAAAGTCACAATAAATACAGCAAATAAGAAACACAGACAAACTTTTTTGACTGTTTCTTATTTACTTGTCATTGTGTTGTGGGTATGTGGGCGGTAAGAAAGATGGCAGAGGCCCTGAGTTTAGATAACACAGTATGACCACTATACTGAGTTACACAGCATCGGATTACATCATTGAAGAGGATATGTGTCGGAGGTGAGCTGTCATTTTGTCATCAGACGATCTGCTATCATAGTCCAGTTTTTTGCCATGCTCACACAAGGACCATTTCAAAGATGATGAATGATAAACAGACACTGAGTCTTGTGACTTGTGACTTACAAATTCATTTGGTAAGTAATGACAACATTGTTAATGTCCGGAAGCAATAGAGTGATCTTGAGATACTGAACACATGCACATATACATACACAGACAGACAGACAGACCAGCCGGCCGACAGACAGACAGACAGACAGGCCGACAGACGCGTATAATGTTGGAGCATAGAGGGTGAAGGCTTATTTTGTTTATGCAGTGTTCCACTTCATCACTTAGGAGGTAATTTGGACATGCAAGTAATGGATCATTCCAAACAACAATATATATTCACTTTCAGACTACACGATAATATTACTTCTGTTCAACACACAGACTGTAAAAAATAGGTTCAACATCAAAAACTGGACTTCAAGGTCTCCATTTACTGAATACAGATTTTGGTTTAACTATGAATACTTCTGACTGTATTTACTTTTTGATATGAGGGATACATTTCATGATTATATGTTAACCATTTCTTGCCCAACGATTATAACACACACAGGAAAGATCTACAGTACAAAATCCCATTCGACCTGTTCTTATAGACTGCACAGAGCATCCAGAACTACTAACATCACACATAAACCCCCACACTTTTAGACGCTGAATCATCTTCTAACTCTTCTCAAACAGATACTAGTGGCTCAGAACATTACACAGTAAAAAATGGAAGTGTTCTGGCAAGGGCATTATACCGCCTACATATGGCGTATGCTCCAGATAAACATGCACCCTGACACTCTCGAACTTTTGTTCAAGAGGAGGCTCTGGTCCGCTTTAACGGGTGCCGACTCAGCACTTTATCTGAACCAATCAGTTCTGCATGATTCATCTTCCTCTTTCACCATGAGATAAGTCCGGCCAACCTTACAAAAATGGAAGTATACGTGCAGTGTGGTCACCCATACATTGAGCCAGAACTGAGCTCCTACTCACATACTAACAATGATGAACATGATGTCAGGGGTTTCAAACGGACTACATGGGGGAAATGAAACCACACACACACACACACACACTCACACACACACACACACACACACACACACACACACACACACACACACACACACACACACACACACACACACACAGAACAACAGTTTCTTTTTGTAACAACATGGCTGTACAGCTTTCCCTGTGCCAATACTCCAATGTTTTATGGTAAGACTCATTGTCTGGCTGGAGATTTGTCTCAGAGGTTTGGTTTATGAGTTTGTTTACAGTTTATGGGCTCAGGCTCATGTGCGTAAGACACCTCAGTGGAACAGAGATGGCTATATCTCGGTGAGCGTGTTGGCACACGGCACAGGAAGCAGCAAGAGAGGACTTCCTCTTCCCTCTTCCTTGGGTTGCCATGGGTACGACAGAAAATAGGGGGGTGGATGTGAATCTATACAAAAGTACAAGAGTGTGATAGTGTGAGTCTGTGTGTGTGTGTGTGTGTGTGTGCCTATTTGTGTATATGTCCACACAAGCTGAGACTGAAGTGTGTAGGTGTGTGTGTGTGTGTGATTTCTTTCTAAGCACAGCAGTCTTTCTTTCTCATAGCGTCAATAAGGGATCTATGAGGAACATTCGGTGCAGAGATCAATAAAACAAGGTGTATTTTTCTGCTCACATGAATTCCAGAGAGAGATCCCAACCCTCCAAGACCAGGGTCGCTATGTTCTACTACAGGCTATAGGCAGGAACAGAGGCAGCTTTAGAGATTTACAGGAGCAGAGCAGTAATAAACCAGGAAGATGGAGGAAGGAGCATCTCTATTTCTCAGTGTGTGTGTGTGTGTGTGTGTGTGTGTGTGTGTGTGTGTGTGTGTGTGTGTGTGCGTGCATATACTAAGTGGCCATACATTTACATGGAGTGATGAGGACTGATGTGGATCGAATGAAACACACGTCTAGTCTTCTCCCTGTGACACTCCAGAGGCTAGTGTGTGATGAGTGCCTTTGTGAGTATGGGCATCAGACACTGGAATTAGGAAAGCACCTCAACTACCTGCATCGGAGGCAAAGCCACCTTACACTTGTTGCTAATCACTGTCCATATCAGCAGATGGATCCAGATCCCTTCCCAAGTCCCCCTCCCATTGCCCCTAATGCAGGGGCCGTGCTCACACGTTCTCAAAGGGGTGCAGAAAACGAGCGTTAAAGTGGATGACCCCGTGTCCCAGATACTGGCGCTTTACGCGTCCCGCAGTCCTGTCTGAAGATCAGCGCCGGTGGAGACGCCTGATGCTCCAGTTAGAGCTGCGACGCAGCCGGATTTAGCGGCGTGCCGGACCGCCAGCGGCTCTCTGGGGACCGTTCCCGTTGTCCTGAATACGAGCTCAGCGGGGACCCAGGGGCTAAAATAGAGCAAGTGCTCCCACACCTCACGGCAGGACGAGGATGACGAGGGCAGGGGTCTCTGACCACACATGTGAACACGAGCTAGGTTCATGTAGGCACGCATACTTATGCACATACTGAATGTGTCCATAGGCACAAGGATATGGCCATACTCAAACATACTCACACATGTATGCACACACACAACACACACACACACAACACACACAGACACACACACACACACACACACACATATAAAGAGAGTTGAGGGTTGTTGCTGCGCAGGCCTGATCAGGATCAGTGTGGGAATCACAGCAGAGAGATACCTCACTGAGAAGCTTCTGCATTCATATCACCTCAATCCTACCAGTCTTAGTGGAGGTGAGGGAAGAGTATTTTATGTATTTTAATGATGAGAAAACCCTAGCAGGCAGAGAGACTATCTATCTACATGGTTGACATGGGAATGCTCAGTGCAGACAGAGGTGTCACTGAAGAGTTTAAAGAGAGTTAGATGTTGACTTCTATAAGATACATCTGCAAATATCCAACTACACACACTTATACACTTACACACACACACACACACACGTAGGTCTTATACATCTGCTACTTCACTGTGCTCTCCAAAGGCATGAAACACACACACACACACACACACACACACACACACACACAGTCAATGACAAGATACTGTGAGAAAGCCCACTCAATCACACCTAGATACAAACGCACCTTTGGAAAAAGCTCGACCTCTTCGGAGCTGCTACTGCTGAAAAGGGCTACCAGTTGAATCGTTTATTCTGCTTTATTGCGAACATTACAGGCCCTTAACGTATTTCCATGTTACGAGTGTTGCAAACGAGTGTTGCAATCGTTTGGGCAGCAAAAGTATAGTAGGCCTATATTGCGCAAATCTGTCTCACAGACCCACTGTCCAAACTGTCCATTATACCTTAGACCATCTTGACAAGTGTTCACCGACAAGTCTGCACTGTACACCTTCACAAGACGAGATAAACACACACACACAGTCAATGACAAGATACTGTGAGAAAGCCTACTCAATCACACCTAGATACAAACGCACCTTTGGAAAAAGCTCGACCTCTTCGGAGCTGCTACTGCTGAAAAGGGCTACCAGTTGAATCGTTTATTCTGCTCTATTGCGAACATTACAGGCCCTTAACGTATTTACATGTTACGAGTGTTGCAAACGAGTGTTGCAATCGTTTGGGCAGCAAAAGTATAGTAGGCCTATATTGCGCAAATCTGTCTCACAGACCTACTGTCCAAACTGTCCATTATACCTTAGACCATCTTGACAAGTGTTCACCGACAAGTCTGCACTGTACACCTTCACAAGACGAGATACACAGAAAATACAAGGCCAAGCCGCCGCTTATGAGGAAACACATGCGCTCTGCCGTCTCCACCGTACACCATCAGTACCGTTAACTTCGGAAGGAATTTCTTAAACACACGGCAAAGTAACTACGGAATAAAATTACGACGCTTTCCCATTTGATAATACCTTCTAAAGTCACCATACTGGCAAAAGTAATGTTATTCGAAGCTATCGATAACATTTAAGACGGCAAATGTCACTTTCTTAATGCTGTGTGGTAGCGTGCTTTGCAGTTTATCCAACGCGCTCTTGAAGTCGTTTTAGCATAACTTACCCGGTGACTGATCTCTCGCATTCTCTCCTGGCGGAGTTTTGACAAATCCGCAACTCGAGACATTGTGAATTTTGTTAAGCAGCACTAAGTCACTAAGCTTATCTTACTTCTGTGTATGCTCATCAAAATCTTGATAAATTCGTAGGACAAACGCTATACGGGGAAGAGGTAACTTCCTCTCTCTCGTTCTCTTTCTGAAGGGCTCCGTTCTCGCAAGATAGGAATGATGACTGAAACAGTACAGTGTGCGAACGAGCGCATCAGACTCTAGCCTCGCCCACTTCAAATAAAGTGTGCGACTGTTAGCACGACGCGCAAAATGTGTGTGTGTGCGCGAGCGCGCGCACGTGTGTGTGTGTGTGTGTGTGTGAAAGAGAGAAAGACAGAAAGAGAGAGGGAGAGAGGACTCACGGACTGACTTTCATAGTCCAGTAAAAACAATTCCCTCATTTTTAAGCCAGTCTCAGGAATTCCGCCCCATTTTATAGTCTAACGTTTTTCTTTCAAACAACCAACGAATGGGCCTACTAATTTCTGACAGTATTTCAGTAAACTCTAGATGACTAACGGTTCTAAAATATTTCAATTATTAACTGTGTCTTAAATGCTTTTCGGTGCTTGACAAATGGCATCATTGCAATGTCCACTGAAAGTCTGAACTGAAACAACTCACACATCATTCAAAGTAACCAACTACTGTATCCTAAATGTCTTACCAGCAGGTATACCAAATAATTTATTATTATTAAACTTAAACTTAAATTCCTTTCTTGTCAATGCATACTGTGCACTGTCCAGGTCATTTAATAGTGACGTGATTAAGTGATGTGCAGAAGTGACTTCTGTGGAGTCATCTGTGACCTAATCTGTGGCCTAATTTCATGGGTCCACAACAGCTTGCACATTTCAGGCATCTGGAGAGTGTCCTGCAAACAAAGTCTCCGAAGTTAAGGAAATCTGGACAGCCTCCAGGCGTACTCCCTAGTCGTAAATTTACAAAACTTATATGAAAGACAAAACTAAGATCCTTTTTAAGTCCTGAGTTTATTTTATTTGATTGGAATAGCCTTTTTAAAGTCTAAAGTTTAATTGACTTTTTAACCACATAATTATACTCCTAAATATCTGTTTGATCAGTTCCACAGCGTTGTGTACATGTATGGACTATTTTAAGTAAACATTTTCATTTATTGCCAATCAGAATTCCATCTAAACAGGAGCTAAAAGGAGATACACATGTTGGCCACAGAGTGAACAGCTTTGAACATTATCCTAGAAATTTGGCATGTAATGCACCACAGCTTTAATTATGTTTAATCCCAACATTGCGTTAGTTAAGAATATGGGGCATACATGACTTTGCACGTGTCAAAGGAGAGGCATTTTTGTTTCACTGTGTTTCGCCATCGCCTAAAGAAATTAACAAAAATCTTTAATTCACTAATAGTGTGAGTAAATCCTACCAAATCCTTTAGATATTATTACACATAAACGAAAACACTTAACCAAACGCCTGTGAAGCCAGCTTGCTCTGAAAATTAAAATGTAGTCAATTTCATCGCCATGAGTCATTGTTCAACAGAACTTTTATAATCATGACAGATGAAATACAGTTTATAAGCATCTGGCATGGGGAATGGTCTGTGTGTGCATATGTGTGATGTGTGCGAGTGTGTGTGTGTGTGTGTGTGTGTGTGTGTGTGTGTGCGTGTGTGTGTGTGTGTGATGTGTGCGTGTGCATGTGTGATGTGTGCATGTGTGGTGTGTGCGTGTGTGCGTGTGTGTGTGCGTGTGTGTGTGTGTGTGTGAGAGAGAGAGTGTGTGTGTGTGTGTGTGTGTGTGTGTGCTTGTGCAGGCTGGAGCACACATGCAGGCTGCTGAGAATAGACCCCGCTGCCCAAAATGGAGAGGAAAAAAGGAGGGAAAATGTCTGAGGTCGCCCTGCCAACATCTGTCACCATGCCAACAAAACACTCAGTCTGTGAGGGTGGGAACATAACAGTAGAGGCTGCAGGGTTGGATTAAATCTGGAACTCTGGATTGGGTCACTTTCTAGAGATGGTGGGGCCCAAGATAGATGACAACAGAATGACCGAATGACTGGACACAATCCAAGGACCCAGACAAGTACATTCAACATACTGTACATATATATATTTGGAATACTATAACACTGTTACTCATCTAAGAATAAACAATGTGAGGAGACCAAAATATCTGTGGCATTCACTGTGCGTGTGTGTGTGTGTGTGTGTTTGTGTGTGTGTGTGTGTGTGCGTGTGCGTGTGTGTGTGTGTGCGCGCATATATGTGTGTGTACTGTGTGCATCATGCATACGCGTGTCTTTGTGTGAGTGTGTTTCTATGTTTGTGTGGGTACGCCTGTATGTCTATGTTCGCATCAATACATGTGTGTATGTGCTTCTGTGTTCTGGTTTGAGGTGATGCTTATAATGAGCTAACTCCTTGCCATGTTGTGATACTCCCAATGAAGTTTCATTTGTTCCTACTCAGATGAGGTATAATACTCTCTCCTCTTTCTATCTCCTTCAAACACCTCTCCATCCCTCCATCTCTCTCCTTCCCCTCCCCCTGCCCTCTCTCCGCTCTCTCACTCGAGGGCTCGAGCAGCGTTCGAGCGATTTCGCTCCGTAGGCGGACGGCTCTTCAGCTCTCCCAGAATCTCCTGAAATAACCGGTCACGTTCGACAGGTCGCACACACTAACTCGGAGGTGGGATGGATTATTTCAGCCCCTTCAGTGAACTGCAGTTTAACGCAGCCCAGGGTATCTCTGAACTGAGCTGCCACAATCACACACCTGCACCCCAACAGCACTGAAATAGCATTCCAACAGTACGATAATGTATAGGGTGTAGTGATAAAATATCAAGGCCAAGAGCTTAAATGTTTCCTATGTTTGCATTCATAAAACATCTCCATGGAATGCACACTACTGATTGTTCAGTCAAAGCATTTGGAGGTCTGTTATTTCTCAGTAATGAAATGCTGAACTACTGTAGGCAAGGCAAGATTTATTCTATTTGGTTCCCAATCTACTTCCTCTGCATTAAGATAACATATGGAATGTTAAAACGGAAGCCTTGTGGGGTCATGATGCTGATAATGGAACTCTCTTGAAACGGTCTATATACAATAAAACTACTTCTGCTTAGTATTCCTTATCAAAATAAGCAATATAATGGACAGCCAATCAACTGGTTAGTACTAGCCTGGGAATGCTCATGCAAACATTTGGCAAATTTGGGATTTGCTCTCAATTACAATTGAAAAGGTCTGCGTGCTAACCACTAACCAGGCTAGGTCAGTAGCAGAAATATGCCCTTCTGATGAAGATATTTGCTCCCCATATTTGCCCCCCATATTTGCTCTGTCATCCTGATTGCCATTTTGGAAGATGGGGGCTGATGTTTGTGTGTTAGTCCTCATTCGTGCAAGTAGGGTCACTGGGTGGGTGTGTGTTGGTCTGTCACAGTGGACAATAGAACAGTGCGCCTGTGGTCATGCGGTCTGGATTGTGTGGCTAGTGCAAATGTTGAACTGAAAGATCTGTTCTCATGGCTCCAGTTCTTTGAATGAACGTGACATCTGCTCTATCGAGCTCTCGGAGGCTGCAGAAGCTTTGGGAAGAGAGAGGCGAAGTTGCGCGTTGCCGTGGGTTACCACTCAGTAGAGGAGCTCTTTTTCAATGACATTCTGTGTGGCACATAACAAAAAAAATTGTGTGTGTGTGTGTGTGTGTGAGAGAGAGTGAGCAAGTACTTATGTAGTTGAAGGTGTGCATGTTTGTGTGTTCGTGTGTATGCTGCGGTAATGACCAGATATGCACAGTCATGTAGACACAGCCTTATTATTCAACATGAAGGGACAGTGACACAGCCTAGGAATTTGAGTGTGTGTGTGTGTGTGTGTGTGTGTGTGTGTGTGTGTGTGTGCGTGCGTGCGTGCGTGCGTGCGTGCGTGCGTGCGTGCGTGCGTGCGTTTCAGAAAGTATTCATGCATGAGTAAGTGTTACAGGTGCCACTGGTATATGGAGATGAGGAGAAGGGAAGAAGAGATCAAGTGTGAGACAAAAAAGAGAACAACCAAAGAGAAAGACGAGACAGAGCGAGCGACAGTGATATCATGGCCGTAGAGTAGATGAGCCGAGTTTGGCCTGTACACACCAAATGAGGTGCACAGATGTCTGTTTCATGTGGGCTGGAAGTCCAGCTCTAGAGCCAGTCTTGCTATAGGCCACATCAGAAGGATCGTCTAGACCGCACAAGTGTATGACTGAGCATGAAGTGAGTTTTGACTGTATGACTGAGCATATAGTGAGTTCTGACTGTCTAGTGTCAGTAGTGTCACAGTAAGCGCTTTCAGATATAACCTCCGGAGTGCATGCGGAGGTTTGTCAAACGGAGGTCCTACCCTTCGGATGATTCAGATATGATGCTAACCTGCGGACCTAATACTGACCTTATACGGACGTATGTGTGAACGACATACACGCACATTACAGAATCTCCGTGTGGTTGTCGAGTGAGGGGTGGGGGCTTGTAGAGTTCACAAGATGCGAGATATGACGCAGAATATATGCGGCCGCTGCCTGTCACAGCTGCTTTTTGTTTACAACGTGTAGCCTATGCATTATGTAGGCTAAAGAAGACAAATCTATTGTGCGTAGGCTAATAC